>NC_041390.1:542545389-542556508 GCF_002162155.2 Triticum dicoccoides
CCTGCCTCGTGGGCCCCTTGGTGCTCCACCGACGTACTCCTTCCTCCTATATATACCCACGTACCCCCAAACGATCAGAACAGGAGCCAAAAACCTAATTCCACCGCCGCAACTTTCTATATCCACGAGATCCCATCTTGGGGCCTGTTCCGGAGCTCCGCTGGAGAGGGCCGTCATCACGAAGGGCTTCTACATCATCATAGCCTCTCCGATGAAGTGTGAGTAGTTTACCTCAGACCTTCGGGTCCATAGTTAGTAGCTAGATGGCTTCTTCTCTCTTTTTGGATCTCAATACAATGTTCTCCCCCTCTCTTGTGGAGATCTATTCGATGTAATCTTCTTCTTTTGCGGTGTGTTTGTTGAGACCGATGAATTGTGGGTTTATGATCAAGTCTATCTATGAACAATATTTGTATCTTCTTTGAATTCTTTTATGTATGATTGGTTATCTTTGCAAGTCTCTTTGAATTATTCGTTTGGTTTGGTCAACTAGATCGGTAGTTCTTGCCATGGGAGAAGTGCTTAGCTTTGGGTTCGATCTTGCGGTGTTCTTTCCCAGTGACAGAAGGGGCAGCAAGACACGTATTGTATCGTTGCCATCAAGGATAACAAGATGGGGATTATTTCATATTGCGTGAATTTATCTCTCTACATCATGTCATCTTGCTTAAAGCGTTACTCTATTTTTAACTTAATACTCTAGATGCATGCTGGATAGCGGTCGATGAGTGGAGTAATAGTAGTAGATGCAGAATCGTTTCGATCTACTTGTCACGGACGTGATGCCTATATACATGATCATGCCTAGATATTCTCATAACTATGCTCAATTCTGTCAATTGCTCAACAGTAATTTGTTCACCCACCGTAGAAAACTTATGCTCTCGAGAGAAGCCACTAGTGAAACCTATGGCCCCCGGGTCTATTCTCATCATATCAATCTCCATCACTTTAATCTTGTTTTGCTATTTACTTTGCTTTTACTTTTTACTTTGCATCTTTATATCAAAAATACCAAAAATATTCTATCTATTAGATCTCACTCTCGTAAGTGACCGTGAAGGGCTTGACAACCCCTAATCGCGTTGGTTGCGGGTAGCTATCGCTTTGTGCAGGTACGAGGGACTTGAGCGTGGGCTCCTACAGGATTGATACCTTGGTTCTCAAAAACTGAGGGAAATACTTATGCTACTTTGCTGCATCATCCCTTCCTCTTCAGGGAAAACCAACGCAAGCTCAAGACGTAGCAGTATACACATATTTTAGTCGCTGTTGATTACGTTACTAAGTGGGTAGAAGCTATTCCAACTAGTAGTGCTGATCATAACACCTCTATTAAGATGCTTAAAGAAGTTATTTTCCTGAGGTTTGGAGTCCCTAGATATTTAATGACTGATGGTGGTTCACATTTTATTCATGGTGCCTTTCATAAAATGCTTGCTAAGTATGACGTTAATCATAGAATTGCATCTCCTTATCACCCAGAGTCTAGTGGTCAAGTAGAATTGAGTAACAGAGAGCTCTAATTAATTTTGCAAAAGACTGTTAATAGATCTAGAAATAATTGGTCCAACAAACTTGATGATGCATCATGGCCTTATAGAACTGCATATAAAAATCCTATGGGTATGTCTCCATATAAAATGGTTTATGGTAAAGCATGTCACTTACCTCTTGAACTAGAACATAAGGCATATTGGGCCATTAAAGAGCTCAATTATGATTTCAAACTTGCCGGTGAGAAGAGGTTATTTGACATTAGCTCACTTGATGAATGGAGAACCAAGGCTTATCAAAATGCCAAGCTGTTTAAAGAAAAAGTTAAAAGATGGCATGATAAAGGATACAAAAGCGTGAGTTCAATGTAGGTGATTATGTATTGCTATACAACTCTCGTTTCAGATTTTTTGCAGGCAAACTTCTCTATAAATGGGAAGGTCCTTACGTTATCGAAAAGGTCTATCGTTCCGGTGCCATAAAAATCAACAACTTCGAAGGCACAAATCCGAAGGTAGTGAACGGTCAAAGAATTAAACATTATATCTCAGGTAATCCTATAAATGTTGAAACTAATATTATTGAAACCGTAACCCCGGAGGAATACATAAGGGATACTTTCCAGAATGTTTCAGACTCCGAAAAAGAATAGGTACATGGTACGGTAAGTAAACCAACTCCAAATCAGTTCTAATGGCAATATTTCTTCGTTTTGGAATATTTAGAAAAATAGGAAAACAAGAAGCAGACCGGAAAGGACACAAGGCTCCCACGAGGGTGGGAGGCGCGCCCTACCCCCTGGGCGCGCCCCCTGCCTCGTGGGCACCTCGTGCGCTTTCCGGACTCCGTTTTCTTGCACGATACTTCTTTTAGTCGGTAAAAATTCATTATATAATATCCCGAAGGTTTTGACCACCATATCACGCAAATATCTCCTGTCTTTGTTTCGAGCTGTCCTGCTGCAGATTAGAGCAACATGTCGTCCCAGGATTCGGAAGGAGAAAGCTATGTGGCTGATTACCTTGCAGATCCTAAGGTCTATGGGGATGTGGAGCATTGTGGTTGGACTACGGAAGAAGAAGGGGACTATGAACCCAAGGGAAAGGAGGAGACGAGCTCAGAAGAAGATGAAGTCCCACTACCTCAACCTGGGGACATGCATGTGGAGTTCAAAAAGTCAAGCCTCCCGGATAGAGTAAAGAAACCTAAGATCGAGTTTATCCCTTTTCGCCTCTTGCGGGAAAACAAGCAAGAACTATGCAGAAAGATACTAAGCCTGGAGGAGGAGATCGATGACCTAAGGGACCAAAATTCTGTCCTCAAGCGCAAATTAAGGAAGAAGCCTATGCCATCAACAAAACCATCACCTTCTTCACCAACAAAGAAGAACTGAGTATCTGGTATGGGCACTCCCCTTGGCAACTGCGAAGCTTGGGGGAGCGCCCCGGTATCGTATCACCATAACTTTTATCTTTATCGTTTTTCTTAGTTTGATCCTTTTAGTAATATCTTGATCTAGTAGAATAAAGCTTTAGTATGATCTAATTGTGAGTTTTGCTTTATGATCCCTCTATGTAATCGAGTCCGTGAGCTATATAATAAAGATTAGTGTTGAGTCAAGGGCTTGATTATTTTGCTATTATCTCGAGGGAATTAAATAAAATAAAAGAGAAGAAATAAAAAGAAATAAAGAGATCATATGGATCTTATGGAGAGTAATGAGCTCACATATAAAAGTGTATGATGAATAAAAGTTATTGGGAGTTGACAAACATAGTTTTGGTCATCGT
Source organism: Triticum dicoccoides (assembly GCF_002162155.2). Taxonomy (NCBI): domain Eukaryota; kingdom Viridiplantae; phylum Streptophyta; class Magnoliopsida; order Poales; family Poaceae; genus Triticum; species Triticum dicoccoides. The sequence continues at coordinate 542,548,677 of NC_041390.1, forward strand.
TGCAATGAATAGGAAGTAATAAAGAAAGAGAGGTTCACATATAAATATACTATCTTGGACATCTTTTATGATTGTGAGCACTTATTAAAATATGACATGCTAAAGAGTTGACGTTGGACAAGGAAGACAACATAATGGGTTATGTTTTCTTACATCCGAGATAAATTATATTGTCATGGATCGTCCAACATGTTGAGCTTGCCTTTACCTCTCATGCTAGCCAATTTCTTCGCACCAAGTAGAGATACTACTTGTGCTTCCAAATATCCCTAAACCCAGTTTTTCCATGAGAGTCCACCATACCTACCTATTGATTGAGTAAGATCCTTCAAGTAAGTTGTCATCGGTGCAAGCAATAAAAATCCTGATATATATAGCTAATTGGATGTGAGTCTTCATGAACTATTATTGTTGACATTACCCTTGAGGTAAAACGTTGGGAGGCAAAACTATAAGCCCCTATCTTTCTCTGTGTCCGGTTAAGACTTCATACCAATAAATATTGCGTGAGTGTTAGCAATTGTGAAAGACTAAAGATGGTTGAGTATGTGGACTTGCTGAAAAGCTCTTATATTGACTCTTTCCAATGTTATGATATATTGCAATTGCCTCAATGACTGAGATTAGAGTTTGTTTGTTCTCAATGAAGTTTATAATTCATACTTGAAATTGTGATTGAATTGTTACTTTAGCATAAGAGATCATATGACAATATATATATATATATATATATATATATATATATATATATATATATATATATATATGTATGTATGTATATATGTTGCTGCTCTAAGAATGATCATGATGCCCTCATGTCCGTATTTTATTTTTATCGACACCTCTATCTCCAAACATGTGGACATATTTTTCGATTTCGGCTTTCGCTTGAGGACAAGCGAGGTCTAAGCTTGGGGGAGTTGATACGTCCATTTTGCATCATGCTTTTATATCGATATTTATTGCACTATGGATTGTTATTACACATTATGTCATGATACTTATGCATATTCTCTCTTATTTTACAAGGTTTACATAAAGTGGAAGAATGCCGGCAGCTGGGATTCTGGGCTGGAAAAGGAGCAAATATAAGAGACCTATTCTGCACAGCTCCAAAAGTCCTAAAACTTCACGGAAGCTATTTCCAGAATATATAAAAAATACTAAGCGCAAGAAGTTCCAAAGGGGGGCCACACCTTGGCCACGAGGGCGGGGGCGCGCCCTACCCCCTAGGCGTGCCCCTGCCTCGTGGGCCCCCTGGTGGCCCTCCGATGCCCATCTTCTGCTATATGGAGTCTTTCGTCGAGGAAAAAATCATAAGCAAGCTTTCGGGACAAGACTCCGCCGCCACGAGGCGGAACCTTGGCAGAACCAATCTAGGACTCTAGCGGAGCTGTTCTGCCGAGGAAACTTCCCTCCGGGAGGGGGAAATCATCACCAACAATCCTCTCATCGGGAGGGGGTCAATCTCCATCAACATCTTCACCAGCACCATCTCATATCAAACCCTAGTTCATCTCATGTATCCAATCTTTGCATCCAAACCTCAGATTGGTACCTGTGGGTTGCTAGTAGTGTTGATTACTCCTTGTAGTTGATGCTAGTTGGTTTACTTGGTGGAAGATTATATGTTCAGATCCATTATGCATATTAATACCCCTCTGATTATGAACATGAATATGCTTTGTGAGTATTTACGTTTGTTCCCGAGGACATGGGAGAAGTCTTGTTATTAGTAGTCATGTGAATTTGGTATTCATTCGATATTTTGATGAGATGTATGTTGTCATCCCTCTAGTGGTGTCATGTGAACGTCGACTACATGACACTTCACCATTGTTTGGGCCTAGAGGGAGGCATTGGGAAGTAATAAGTAGATGATGGGTTGCTAGAGTGACAGAAGCTTAACCCCTAGTTTATGTGTTGCTTCGTAAGGGGCTGATTTGGATCCATATGTTTCATGCTATGGTTAGGTTTACCTTAATACTTCTGTTGTAGTTGCGGATGCTTGCAATAGGGGTTAATCATAAGTGGGATGCTTGTCCAAGTAAGGACAGTACCCAAGCACCGGTCCACCCACATATCAAATTATCAAAGTACCGAACGCGAAACATATGATCATGATGAAAACTAGCTTGACGATAATTACCATGTGTCCTCGGGAGCGCTTTTCTCTATAAAAGAGTTTGTCCAGGCTTGTCATTTGCTACAAAAAGGACTGGGCCATCTTGCTGCACCTTATTTACTTTTATTACTTGCTACTCGTTACCAATTACCTTATCACAAAACTATTTGTTACCGATAATTTCGGTGCTTGCAGAGAACCACTTATCGTTTCCTTCTGCTCCTTGTTGGGTTCGACACTCTTACTTATCGAAAGGACTATGATAGATCCCTTATACTTGTGGGTCATCACCAAACCACAGTTCATAAGGCGTCGTCTCAACGGATTTCGATGGTGCCCTATTTAACATGAATGCAGCTGTCTCTAAAGCATAACGCCAAAACGATAGTGGTAAATCTGTAAGAGACATCATAGATCGCACCATATCTAGTAAAGTACGATTACGACGTTCGGACACACCATTACGCTGTGGTGTTCCGGGTGGCGTGAGTTGCGAAACTATTCCACATTATTTCAAATGTAAACCAAACTCGTAACTCAAATATTCTCCTCCACGATCATATCGTAGAAACTTTATTTTTCTTGTTACGATGATTTTCCACTTCACTATGAAATTCTTTGAACTTTTCAAATGTTTTAGACTTATGTTTCATTAAATAGATATACCCATATCTGCTCAAATCGTTTATGAAGGTGAGAAAATAACGATACCCGCCGCGAGCCTCAACATTCATCGGACCACATACATCAGTATGTATGATTTCCAACAAGTCTGTTGCTCGCTCCATTGTTCCGGAGAACGACGTTTTAGTCATCTTGCCCATGAGGCATGGTTCGCAAGTACCAAGTGATTCATAATCAAGTGATTCCAGAAGTCCATCAGTATGGAGTTTCTTCATGCGCTTTACACCAATATGACCCAAACAGCAGTGCCACAAATAAGTTGCACTATCATTATCAACTCTGCATCTTTTGGCTTCAACATTATGAATATGTGTATCACTATTATCGAGATTCAACACAAATAGACCACTCTTCAAGGGTGCATGACCATAAAAGATATTACTCATATAAATAGAACAACCATTATTCCCAGATTTAAATGAATAACCGTCTCGCATCAAACAAGATCCAGATATAATGTTCATGCTTAACGTTGGCACCAAATAACAATTATTCAGGTCTAAAACTAACCCCGAAGGTAGATGTAGAGGTAGTGTGCCGACGGCGATTACATCGACTTTGGAACCATTTCCCACGTGCATCATCACCTCGTCCTTAGCCAGTCTTCGCTTAATCCGTAGTCCCTGTTTCGAGTTGCAAATATTAGCAACAGAACTAGTATCAAATACATAGGTGCTACTAAGAGCTCTAGTAAGTTACACATCAATAACATGTATATCTCATATACCTTTGTTCACCTTACCATCCATCTTATCCGCCAAATACTTGGGGCAGTTCCGCTTCCAGTGACCAGTCCCTTTGTAGTAGAAGCACTCAGTCTCTAGCTTAGGTCCAGACTTGGGTTTCTTCTCTTGAGTAGCAACTTGTTTGCTATTCTTCTTGAAGTTCCCTTTCTTCTTCCCTTTACCCTTTTTCTTGAAACTGGTGGTCTTGTTGACCATCAACACTTGATGCTCCTTCTTGATTTCTACCTCCGCAGCCTTTAGCATTGCGAAGAGCTCGGGAATCGTCTTATCCATCCCTTGCATATTATAGTTCATCATGAAGCTCTTGTAACTTGGTGGCAGTGATTGAAGAACTCTGTCAATGACACTATCAACCGGAAGATTAACTCCCAGCTGAGTCAAGTGATTATGGTACCCAGACATTCTGATTATATGTTCACTGACAGAACTATTCTCCTCCATCTTGCAGCTGTAGAACTTATTGGAGACTTCATATCTCTCAATCCGGGCATTTGCTTGAAATATTAACTTCAACTCCTGGAACATCTCAATGCTCCATGACGTTCAAAACGACGTTGAAGTCCCGGTTCTAAGTCGTAAACCATGGCACACTGAACTATTGAGTAGGCATCAGCTTTGCTCTGCTAGACGTTCATAACATCTGGCGTTGCTCCTGCAGTGGGTTTGACACCCAGTGGTGCTTCCAGGATGTAATTCTTCTATGCAGCAATGAGGATAATCCTCAAGTTACGGACCCAATCCGTGTAATTGCTACCATCATCTTTCAACTTTGCTTTCTCAAGGAACGCATTAAAATTCAATGGAACAACAGCACGAGCCATCTATCTATAGTAACGTAGACAAGCAAAATAGTATCAAGTACTAAGTTCATGATAAATTTAAGTCCAATTAATCATATTACTTAAGAACTCCCACTTAGATAGACATCCCTCTAATCATCTAAGTGATCACGTGATCCATATCAACTAAACCATAACCGATCATCACGTGAAATGGAGTAGTTTTCAATGGTGAACATCACTATGTTGATCATATCTACTATATGATTCATGCTCGACCTTTCGGTCTCAGTGTTCCGAGGCAATATCTGCATATGCTCGGCTCGTCAAGTTTTCTGCGTGTGTAAAACTGTCTTACACCCGTTGTAGATGAACGTTGAGCTTATCACACCCGATCATCACGTGGTGTCTCGGCACGACGAACTTTGGCAACGGTGCATACTCAGGGAGAACACTTTTACCTTGAAATTTAGTGAGAGATCATCTTATAATGCTACCGTCAAACAAAGCAGAATAAGATGCATAAAGGATAAACACCACATCTCCAATATAAGTGATATGATATGGCCATCATCATCTTGTGCCTTTGATCTCCATCTCCAAAGTACCGTCATGATCACCATCATCACCGGCGCGACACCTTGATCTCCATCGTAGCATCGTTGTCGTCTCACCAACTATTGCTTCTACAACTATCGCTACCGCTTAGTGATAAAGTAAAGCAATTACATGGCGATTGCATTGCATACAATAAAGCGACAACCATATGGCTCGTGCCAGTTGCCGATAACTCTGTTACAAAACATGATCATCTCATACAATAAATATAGCATCATGTCTTGACCATATCACATCACAACATGCCCTGCAAAAACAAGATAGACGTCCTCTACTTTGTTGTTGAAAGTTTTACGTGGCTGCTACGGGCTGAGCAAGAACCGTTCTTACATGCGCATCAAAACCACAACGATAGTTCGTCAAGTTAGTGTTGTTTTAACCTTCTCAAGGACCGGGCGTAGCCACACTTGGTTCAACTAAAGTTGGAGAAACTGACACCCGCCAGCCACCTGTGTGCAAAGCACGTCGGTAGAACCAGTCTCGCGTAAGCGTACGCGTAATGTTGGTCCGGGCCGCTTCATCCAACAATACCGCCGAACCAAAGTATGGCATGCTGATAAGCAGTATGACTTGTATCGCCCACAACTCACTTGTGTTCTACTCGTGCATATAACATCTACGCAATAACCTGGCTCGGATGCCACTGTTTGTAAACGTAGTAATTTCAAAAAAAATCCTACGCACACGCAAGATCATGGTGATGCATAGCAAGAAGAGGGGAGAGTGTCGTCCACGTACCCTTGTAGATCGTTAAGCAGAAGCGTTATGACAACGCAGTTGATGTAGTCGTACGTCTTTACGATTGACCGATCCTCAGTACCAAACGTACGGCACCTCCATGTTCAGTACACGTCCAGCTCGTTGACGTCCCGCGAACTCATGATCCAGTAGAGCTCGGGGAAGAGTTTCGTCAGCACGACGGCATGGTGACGATGTTGATGAAGCTACCATTGCAGGGCTTCGCCTAAGCACCGCTACAGTATGACCGAGGTGTATTATGGTGGAGGGGGCACCGCACACGGCTGGGAGAGATCAATGATCAACTTGTGTGTCCAGAGGTGCCCCATGCCCCCGTATATAAAGGAGAAAGGGGGGAGGCCGGCCGGCCCTAGAGGCCGCGCCAGGAGGAGGAATCCTCCTCCTAGTAGGAGTAGGATTCCCCTCTTTCCTACTCCTACTAGGAGGGGGGAAGGAAGGGGGAGAAGGAAAGGGGGGCGCCCCGCCCCCTCTCCTAGTCCAATTCGGACCAGAGGGGGAGGGGCGTGCGACCTTCCCTGGCCGGCCCCTCTCTCTCTCCACTAGGGCCCAACAAGGCCCATTAACCCCCGGGGGGTTCCAGTAACCCCTCCGGCACTCCGGTAAAATCCCGATTTTACCCGAAACTCTTCCGATGTCCAAATGTAGGCTTCCAATATATCAATCTTTATGTCTCGACCATTTTGAGACTCCTCATCATGTCCGTGATCATATCCGGGACTCCGAACTACCTTCGGTACATCAAAACATATAAACTCATAATACCGATCGTCACAGAACTTTAAGCGTACAGACCCTGCGGGTTCGAGAACTATGTAGACATGACCGAGACATGTCTCCGGTCAATAACCAATAGCGGAACCTGGATGCTCATATTGGTTCCTACATATTCTACGAAGATCTTTATCGGTCAAACCGCATAACAATATACGTTGTTCCCTTTGCCATCGGTATGTTACTTGCCCGAGATTCGATCGTCGGTATCCCAATACCTAGCTCAATCTCGTTACCGGCAAGTCTCTTTACTCGTTCTGTAATGCGTCATCCCGCAACTAACTCATTAGTCACATTGCTTTCAAGGCTTATAGTGTTGTGCATTACTGAGAGGGTCCAGAGATACCTCTCCGACAATCGGAGTGACAAATCCTATTCTTGATCTATGACAACTCCACGAACACCATTGGAGACACCTGTAGAGCACCTTTATAATCACCCAGTTACGTTGTGACGTTTGGTAGCACACAAAGTGTTCCTTCGGTATTCGGGAGTTGCATAATCTGATAGTCATAGGAACATGTATAAGTCATGAAGAAAGCAATAGCAGTAAACTTAAACGGTCAAGTGCTAAGCTAACAAAATGGGTCAAGTCAATCACATCATTCTCCTAATGATATGATCTCGTTGATCAAATAACAACTCATGTCTATGGTTAGGAAACTTAACCATCTTTGATCAATGAGCTAGTCAAGTAGAGGCATACTAGTGACACTATGTTTGTCTATGTATTTACACATGTATTATGTTTTCGGTTAATACAATTCTATCATGAATAATAAACATTTATCATGAAATAAATAAATAAATAATAACTTTATTATTGCCTCTAGGGCATATTTCCTTCAAATAAGTGGCATGGCTTCGCTGGGCCAGAACGCGTGCGGCCCATGTACGAAATTATGCACAAACCATTTTACCTTTTCTACCACACGGACACGCAAAATTTACGGAGCAACTAGTTAACAAGCGCTCCTTCGGGAGCCTCGCAACGATCAACGCCACTTGACGCGCTCTTAGCCATTCGCCACGTGTCGCGCTCTAGACGCTCCCTCCGGAGTTTTTTTATTTTTCCGCACACGTTTTCGGCTTTTTAAACGGTATTTTCCAGGTTTTTTTGACGTTTTGGTTTTCTCCCGGTCTTTCTTAGCTTTTCGATAAAAAAATTGAATTTTTTTTGCATGAAAAAATGTGTTTTCTTTTTTTCCCTTTCGCGAAAGTCACAGTTTTTTTCCGCGAGAGGCACGGTTGTGCTTTAGAGAGAGTCATGGCCGTGCCTTTCGGAAACGAAAAAAAACCGTTTTTGTTTTTTTTTTCTTTCGCGAGAGTCACGGTTTTACTTCCGCGAGA
>NC_041390.1:542556770-542559938 GCF_002162155.2 Triticum dicoccoides
GCGAGAGTCACGGTTTTGCTTCCGCGAGAGTCAAGGTTCTGCTTTCGCGAGACTCACGGCCGTGCCTCTCGGAAAGGGAAAAACAAAATGCATTTTCTGTTTTTTTTCTTTCGCAAGAGTCACGGTTTTGCTTCCGCGAGAGGCACGGTTGTACTTTCGCGAGAGTCACGGCCGTGCCTCTCAGAAAGAGAAAAAATACGCGTTTTCTGTTTTTTTGCGAGAGTCACGGTTTTGATTCTGCGAGAGGCACGGTTGTGCTTCCGCGAGAGTCACGGTCGTGCCTCTCGGAAATGAAAAAAAACGTGTTTTTTGTTTTTTTTCCTTCCACGAGAGTCACGGTTTTGCTTCCACGAGAGGCACGGGGGTGATTTTGCGAGAGGCACGGGCGTGCCTCTTCGGAAAGGAAAAAAACCCATGCTCCCGGTTCGGTTTTTTCGCCCTGGTTTTTTTCGTCCATTTTTTTTGTGAAAAAAAATTCGTCAAAACCTATCAACATGGGATCTAGTTTTGAAGATCTCGACGCGAGGAATCCAATGGTGAAAACGGTTGGAGATTTGGACGCACGGTTTAAAAGATAAAACGTTTTGAATAAACGGATCTACGAAAAAAGGGAAAACTCCTAGGTTGTGACAAGTGGCGCGCTGTATGTGCGCCACTTGTCACGACATGGAAAAGTGGAGTGTTCTTTACAACGAGTACTCCTTAATTAGTGATTTCGTAAAATTTAATACCACTTCGGATAACATTTAAAAAGAATGGGAACATTTTTTTTTCTAGTTTCGCACATTTTCAATACAAGAACACAAAATTGAAATTATATCATTTTTTAAAATTTACAAAAATATAATTGTTTTTTGAAAGTTTTGAATTTACTAAAAAGGTAAAAAAGAAAATAGACATGGAAAGGAAAAAAAGGGAAAGAAAAATAGAAATGAATAGAAAAAGAAAATTAGAAACAAAAAACAGAACAAAAAAGGAACATGGCCAGGCCCATTCTTGGACGCCCTGCGACTATTTGCCACAACATGGGGCAAATAGGTTTCTCCAAGCTGTGTTGGCAGGAAAATAAGTGGGTTGACTTCGCTGGGCCACAGCGCGCGCACCCACATAGTAAATTCTTCGCAAACTGTTTTTCCTTTTCTAGCAGACGGAAGCACAATGTTTTTGGAAAACAGAAACATTTTTTGAAAAAATGGGAAACTTTTTCCCACGTTCTGAACATTTTTCAATATGGGAAAAAATTGGAATTTTGAAATTTTTTCCAAAGTTTGAGAAAAAATTGAAATTCTGAACATTTTTGAAAGTTTTGATTTTTTTAAAAAAGGAAAAAAAATTAAACTTATAAGAAAAAAAATGAAAAACAGGCAAAAAAGATAGAAAGGGACAGAGAAGGAAAAATAGAAATAGAACAGAAAAAATAGAAAACAGGTCGAGCCATTCTTGGGCGCCCTATGCAAAGCTCCAACTAATGGGGTTTTCGCTAGACAACAACGCAGGCGGCCCATGTACGCAATTTTGCACATTCCGTTTTTCCTTTTCTAGCAGAGGAACGCACAAAATTTTGGTACCACCTTAGATAATAAAAAAGATCCGATGATGAACGGATGAAATAAAATCAAAGAAACACAACTTGCTTTGTTAATAGGATATAGGTTGAATTGGTGTAGCCGTGTTGGTAATCAGTATTGTGTGTACTACAATTTTCATAGTTATCTCATTGTTGTGTATATTATGAAACTATCTAAACTGCAAACTTCTTATTCAGAAAGGTGGATTTGAGCGCCACTATCAGGTCCGAATTTTTTTCTCTTGAATGCTGATTTTGTGCCAATCATTTAGAAATTTTGACAATAGAGCTCTTTGTTATACATGTGTCTCTTTCATTTTGGCAAACTATTAGAATTACCATTTTGATTACAGACCCATGTATGGGTAGGTAACAAGTTATTTAATCTATGTTCTGTGTATCCATATACTTATGGATTTTTCTTTTATCATTCTACTAGCAAACGTGCCTGTACCATTGCGACGAGAGAAAAAAAATCATCGCTCATAGACACATTGGATGACATTAGCAAATCCTTTAAAATTATTTCATGATGTTGTACGCGAAACAACATAATAAGTGGTGTTGCGCAAAGACATAAAATTGGAACGATTTAGTGTACTGAAGATGTGTTTAATTTATTAGACAACAAAAATATCTACCTAGGTTTCTGTATCAATCCATGCCTTTGCTAACGTACCTCCTCAGGGATGCCCAACAAATAGTGCATTAGGCTAAAAATAACAAAGTACATTTTAGTACTCAATTATAGCATGAGCATAAGAGCACATATTAGACATCTCTATCGAAAATAATTAATCTGTAAGGACATGCATGACAAATGTTTAGGGTTGCATGTCAACATTGATATTCTTAAAAAAAGTATTTATAGGCAACATTTCTGGAAATCAACATTAAGCCATTGGTTTACATAAAGCCAATATGAGTAGTTTAGTGTACATCATCTATATGGGTTGGTTATTGTGCACTCGCCAAAATAGAGAGGATGATTATATGCATGTAGTAACCTTTAGCATATACATCCCCTATGGTGCCAATAATAGATTTGTTAAGAGCATCAAACTATCCTATCTAACCAATTTAAATGGGAAAAAACATATACAATATGCATTTTCAAAATACACCATATAAAGAAAAGTATTAATTAAGCGTATATCCTACACAAAAATTTAGAAATTATTAACATGCATGATAATAGCATATTTGAAATTTACACATTTTTCTAAGCGATTTCCATATATAAGGGCATCTCTAAGGTAGACCCTCAAACCGCCCACATACGTCCACACCCCGCTGTCTGGACCACGGAAGCCATCTAACGCAGGCATGTATCGGGCCGCAGGACGGTCTGGACGTACTTTTTTGGCAAACCCGAGACAAACATGGGGGAGGGGGGTGCTTTGTGGGAGTCCGGACAGCAAACACGTAGGACTTCGACAGCCCCTGCCCATCCAAAACCCTTCCCGGACCCTGCGCTTCCACCCTCCTATTTTCTCTCATCCCTTCTTTCTCTCTTGCCTTCATCACCGCTCCACCACCCCGACCGCCATACAACACCCCTGCCAGAATTGTACGTCTTTCAATCCATCTCCTCCGCCCCC
>NC_041390.1:542560081-542573356 GCF_002162155.2 Triticum dicoccoides
CCTGGTACCATCCGCTGCTGCTATACTCACCATGCCCAACAACTGTTCGATGGATTGCCGGAGCTAAAAATGTTGTTCCTTCTCATTTTAAGCAATGGATTCCGATTTGGAGTACATATACGAGCACTATGTTGAGTCGTCTGACAAGGAGGACTACACGTATAGACGACAATGATGTAGGTGGTCCTTGAAGATGCGGAGGAGCATGTTCTCAATTTCAACGGATCGATCAAGGGTTATCGAGTGCTCAACCGTAATAGGGCGTGCAGCCATTTGACACTAATGGACGACTACTTTGCCCCCAATGCACTCTTCGTTAACCATTTTCTCCAGCATTTCCGGATGCGCAAGACCGTCTTCGACCATTTGTACCATGGCTTGAGGTCCTATTGTTCGATTGGTTTCTCTAGTTACCAGAAGTGCACGGCCGCACCCCGGATGCTTGCATATGGCACGACCGCTGATTCGTGGGACGAGTACCTACGGATGTCCGAGAGCACATGCGAAGATGTCATGGTCAGGTTTGCAACTGTCGTGGTTGAGGTGTTTGGACCTCAGTACCTGGGAGAACCAACTGTGGCAGATACTGGGATGCTCTTGGCAATCTCAGAAGCAAGAGGGTGGCCCGTTTTGCTTGGATCCCTTGACTACATGCATTGAAAATGAAAGAACAACCTGTAGGCTTTACAAGGGCAATATTAGGGTCATGTTAAGAAGCCAACCATTATTCTTGAAGCAGTTGCATCACATGATTTTTGGCTTGCCAATAACGTTAAGAAGGCTTTACAAGGGCAATAACAGGGTCATGTTAAGAAGGCTTTACAAGGCCGGATGTATGCCGATAACGTTGTATGGCGGCCTCCCGCATCTGTGCCTGTGAACCGGCCCACCTGTCCGCAGACGGATGCGGAGGAAATTTGCGGGTCGCCATGGGAGATTCCCTAACATGTTTAATTTCACGTTACGGTTTGAAAGATATGAATATTTTGAGAAGTATTTTTTTAGGGAATTTTGAGAAGTACTTGAATCTAGCAAAAAAGGTTAAAAGAGATAGTAGCTGGGCTGAAACCGCAACAAAAATTTAGAGATAATTAACATGCATGATAATAGCATATTTGAATATTACACATTTTTTGATCGATTTTCATATATAATATATTTAATTCAAAGCTACAGTTTGAAATATATGAATATTTTGAGAAGTACCTTTTTTTGAATTCCGAGAAGTACTTGAATCTGCCAAAAAAGGTTAAAAGATGCTATTATATACCGAACGATGCAACTTTATTCTACGCCAACGAAAATTGAGAGAAAAAAACAGAAAAGGGGAAGAAGCAAGATTCAAACTCGAATCTGGGGGCTCAAGCCACTCGGGCTACCCATGTGCATGTGATGGTAAGGGGGATAACTGTACATGAATCTTGGGAGACGGCCGGCGACTTAAGCAAAAAAACAAACCATTTTTCTATTTATCGGTGGCATTGGATGTAATTTGTAATAACTTTAGGGGGAATTTCACGATGGACGGACAGAAGGACTAATTACCTTATTAGTAGGTATAGGTCATAAGAGCATCTACAATAGATGATGTAGATGTATAAATACCTACTTCTTACATCACTTGAACCCCAAAAAACCCCTTCAACAGATGATGTTGATGTAAACAAAAATTACTCAGAATCTACATTTGAAGTATTTTGCATCACTTGGTGATGCAAATATATATCTGCAGTTGCGCGGTGATGTAAAACCAGCCGCACACCGCGCGAACGCCAGCCACCCTGGATCCCTCCCCCTCCCCCTGCCCGAGCGACTGCCCGCTGCACCCTGCCGCGCCACCGGCCCATCGTCGATAGATCTGGTGTCTCCACCCCTCCTGCCGTCTAATCGGCCGCCGCTCCACCGCCCCACAACTCTAAATCGCCAGAATCCACCGTCGTCTCTCGCTCCGCTGTCGCCGCTCCATTTGAAACTTTTTCGTTGCCTCCCCCGCTCTGTCGCCTCACGCCTCTAAATTGCCCGAATGCACCATCGTTCCCCTCGCTCTGCCGACACCGTTCTGTTTGAAGTTTTTTCATCGCCGTTCCCCCGCTCCATCGCACCCTATCGTCGCTCGATTTGGAGCTCAGCCATCGCGGCGCTGCCGCCATGCCACCAAAGAAGGTTTCCAAGAGCAAGACCGGCTTCTTCGGGGTGCGGACAAAGCCATCCGGGAACTTCGGCGCGGAGTTCCAGTGCGATGGCTATCGCTACTGGATCGACCCATTCGACTCCAATGACGAGGCCTCGTGTGCGTACGACATCGCTGCGTGGTGTTCCGGTCGGCTGAGGCATGAGATGAACTTCCCGAAGATCGAAACCCGAGCGGATGTGGAGTTCATCGGGCCGAAGAATATGAAGATTCGATGGATGGACGAGAAGGAGGAGGAGGAGAAGAAGAAATCGGCGATTCTCGTTGCTCCCGACGATAGTGGCGGCGTGACGATGATGTGGTTCCCGTGGGAGCATCCGGAGTATGTCCAGGCCAAACACGAGTCCTTTTGGGAAGCGTGGGCCAAGCAGGAGAAGAAGCCGCTGAAGAAGGAGGAGGAGGCCGGCCCCTCGATGGTGATCCCCGCCGAGTCTGATTCGTTGGGCTAGGATGACTCGGAGGAGGAGAACGATGAGTGCGACGACCCCTTCAAGGACGAGTTCTGGGAGCAGCTCTGGCGACGATAAGTAGCTTTATGTTTGATGTAGTTGAAGTAGACTCGGAGTAGTAGTAGTCTGAACTATGTTTAATTATGTTTTAGGAACTATGTTTGCTTCAAATGAACTCGTTATGTTTGAAAATACCAAAACGAAGCAAGAATATATCGATGACGAAGGGAGGAAATCAGGCAGGAAAGCCACAACCACCCAACGCGGCAAACACATGCGATGCGCGTCGCTGCTTTTGTCCTTCACCTTTCTCCCACTCCCAGAGACAGAAAAGGAAGATTCGAAACAAAGGCGGGCAGCATTTTACTTTCAATATTTTTTTTCTGAGCAGAAGGACTTTTACTTTCCGATAACCAAGAGCCCACCCGCCGAGTCCACCCGCACCAATCAGTGCAGTGCGGCGACAGCGACGGCGGGCGCCTCCAGTCCCTCCCCCCTCCCCTCCCCCGCGCCGACCCACCCCGCGGAATCAGCGCCGCGCCGCTTCTCCGGCTGGTCGCCCGCCCGCCGATGGATCTCCCGCCGCTCTCCCACCAGGCGCTCTTCGCGGCCGTCCGATCCGCGGACGCCGACGCCGTGCGCCGCCTCCTGGCCGGCGCCGAGGCGTCCGGCTCCACCGCGCCGCTCGCGGCCGCGCAGACGGACGCCGGGGAGTCCGCGCTCTACGTCGCGGCGGAGGCCGGCGCGCTCGAGGTCGTCCGCCTCCTCCTCCCGCTCTACGACCTCGAGGCCGCCAAGCTCCGCTCCCGCCTCGACCTCGACGCCTTCCACGTCGCCGCCAAGCAAGGGCACACTGGTGAGCCCCTCTTCTCGCTCGATTAGTAGTTTCCGCTGGGTTTTTGGAACGAGCCAAGTCCAGTCTGTGTTTGGAACCCTTTGATGTTTAAGCCCAGTGTGTTGCTAGATTTTAGCTCAGCCCAGGGCTGCTAGATCAGGCTGAATACATGATAGCTTTTTGAGCTGTTTGGTGTTCTGGGCTTCGCAGTTCGATCGATTGCGCTATGGCACTGGATGTGTATGGTAGGGACGTAGGGTATGTGAATTATCTAGGGTTGTGGTTGTGCCAGTGATAATAATGGTGACTTTTCGATTAATCAAAAGGAAATCGGATACCGATGTGTTTTATGCGGTTAAGAATCCTAAGATTTTCTACTTCTAGCATGAACTACCTACCTTTTTTCAAGGTTCTGCTGATGCAGCAGCTATTGTTCAATGAGGAATGCTATTTTTTCTCTTGGCAAGTAGACTGATAAATTGCTTTCCAAACAGAGGTTGTCAAGGAGTTTTTGGGGCGTTGGCCTGAGCTTTGCTCAGTGTGTGACTCGTCCAACACTTGTCCACTGTACTCTGCTGCCGTAAAAGATCACTTGGATGTGGTGAATGCTATATTGGACACTGACGATAGCTGCATAAAGATTGTGCGAAAAAATGGGAAGACATCACTACATAATGCCGCAAGAATAGGGTACCATCGCATTGTCAAAGCACTCATTGAGAGGGACCCGGGGATTGTTGCAGTCAAAGATAGGAAGGGACAAACTGCTCTTCACATGGCCGTGAAGGGTAAAAACATAGATGTGGTGGAAGAATTGCTGATGGCTGATGTTTCCATACTCAATGTGCGTGACAAGAAGGCAAACACAGCCTTACATATAGCTACACGAAAATGGAGGCCCCAGGTATACTTATTTTCTAAAATTACATGATGAGCACATTGCATGTATCTTCTCCTGTTTGTTTGATCGTTTTGGTTAACCCTACCTTACTTAGATTGGAATATATATACCTAAACATTTCTGTTATACTTTCATTCACTCTTTTCAACAACCTGCCCACCTTGGACTACTGCATCGTCATAGGAATCTAGTTTAACTAATGGAAAGCTGTAAGATATACTCACAGTTGCAATTACTAAGATCTTCTAGATAGAGCTGTAAAATTTCTGCAGTTATCTTTAGCCTGAGACTGATATTAGTTGATGTCATACCACTTCAAATCTATTAGACCATACTTGACCAAGATTATATATGAGACAATGACACAGCCATTTGGGCATTAGCTACATCGTGCTCAATTTGACAGGATTGGTAATTTGAGTAACTCCATACTTTCCCAAAGTAACATATATATATTTCGGACAAGGACTCTTAGATGGAGTATTTAGTGAATTAGAAAGTGTAGCAAAAATGTGTGCCCATCACATATGAAGGATGGAACACTATAAAAACTGTATTCGTCTTCTTGTTGACTTTCTGCTACTATTGTGTACGTATTTTTCAGTACATGTAAGTAATACCTTTGTACATCAGCTGGAAAAACCAAACAACCATAAAGCTAAGATCGAGACACACATATCATTACTCTTCAACATTTTATCCAGTGGTATCGTGTGTGAAATTGAAAGCTACCGAGTGCAGTTACAAATTTGATGTAGTTTGTCAAGTGCTTTCTAGTTGATTTTCTAGTTTTCTACTGTCCCCCTGAATAAAAAAGGACCAAAACAAAGAGGTAGGGACAGTTGATCTACTAAAGCTGTGAGATTTTGTCTGAACTCTTGTGTGATTTTGAAACAGAAGATACGCCTGTTTTCCCTTCCTGGGAGATTCATTGAACTGGTAGCTTTTCTCCGTGCTTTATGTCCCAGCATGCTTTGTTAACCTAACAACTTTATATTTCTCTGCCATATTTTTTTTGGGATCTCCACAGATGGTTCAACTTCTGCTCGCCTATGATTCACTTGAAGTCAATGCTATCAATAGTCAAAACGAAACAGCTATGGACTTGGCTGAGAAAGTTCCCTATGCGGAGTCTAAAATGGAAATCATCGAGTGGCTATCAGAGGCTGGTGCAAAGAATGCCGTAAATGTCGGTAAAGTTGACGAAGCATCAGAGCTAAGGAGAACCGTGAGTGATATCAAGCACAATGTGCAAGCACAGCTCAGTGAGAACATGAAGACCAACAAAAGAGTGACGGGGATCGCCAAGGAGCTGCGGAAGCTGCACAGGGAAGCGGTTCAGAACACCATCAACTCGGTTACTCTGGTGGCAACCCTGATCGCGTCCATCGCGTTCGTCTCCATCTTCAACCTGCCAGGCCAGTACTACCAGGACACTAGCAGCGGGGGAGAGATCGGGGAGGCCTACATATCCAAGCTCACCGGGTTCCGCGTGTTCTGCCTCCTGAACGCCATCGCCCTCTTCATCTCGCTCGCGGTGGTGGTGGTGCAGATCACGCTGGTCGCCTGGGAGACCGGCGCGCAGAAGCAGATCATCAAGATCGTGAACAAGCTGATGTGGACGGCGTGCCTCAGCACGTGCGCGGCGTTCGTGTCGCTGGCCTACGTCGTGGTCGGCCCGCAGCACGCCTGGATGGCCTTCACCATATCGGCCGTGGGAGGGCCGATCATGATCGGGACCCTCCTGTTCCTCGCCTACCTGCTGCTGCGCCCGCGGTTCAGCTTCGGCGAGGACAGGCAGCGGCGCATCAGGAGGGGGAGCGGCAGCAAGTCCTTCTCCTGGTCTGTCCGCGAAGGGTTGTCGGACCTGGAGGCCGTGGAAGACCACGAGAAGAAGATCTATGCTTTGTAGTCCTGCTGCCGCGGCATGTAACATTGGGAACAGGTAGTTGGGAGGAAAACATTCGCCTTGTACATATTTTTCATGGCTGTTTTAGGTCTGTGTCGAGGTACAACACGCAGACCTTTCTCTGGAATGTTTGTACTGTTGCTTTAATACTGGAGAATGAAGAGCTGTACTGCGGTCTAGCGGTGCAGCGACGGTGTTATACACATCTGTTGATTGCCACGCAAGTGCTGAAACTGTTGGATGTGTGCTTCATTGGCTGTTCTCTAGTTCATTCTTGCTGCTACTGTAAAAAGAATTGCTTCTGAAAATTCCTGAGATTTGAGCTTTTTCGTGTGAGTGGATGCAAAATTCCTATAAAATGCAGTGCAATTAATTCGTTAGGAGCTGATGTTCCTCCAAGGGCGTCGTCCGTCATTCCAAGGGCCAGGGGCATGCTTCTTGTATGTTGTTCGTTCGGGAGAGCTCTTGGTGGCTCCTCAGTGGTGAAGTCGGAGTCGCTTGCTAGGGGGAGAAGTGATGATGATGGCGTCATGAACAACCGCGATGGTGTGTGTTGGTCTTGTGGGTAGCCATGTCCGCCCGAGTGCCCTATCTTATGGGCATGTTCTAATAGTTTTCGCCCGAGTTTTCGCAAACTAGCTAGTCAACCCTCTTCTATCTTTTTTTTTAATGAATCGGAGCCCTGAGTCACATGCGTCAAAAAATAAAAAATATCCTTAGGAGAAAGTCTTATAAGATTGAGTCCTGTGACAAACAACAAACATATAAATTTCTAAGAATTTTTTTTGCAAGGAAATTTCTAAGAATTTTAATCCTCTAAAATTCCTATGAAAATATTTTGAATCAAAGAGGCTCTAAGTTTTCATGTGCCTTGAAATGAAATATTTTTTTGAAGCCTAGAACAATTGTTCTATGGTATTTTCATGTACCTTGAAATGATTCTTTTTGAAGCTTGTTCTACGGTGTTTTCATGTGCCTTGAAATGTTCATTCACAATATTCTCATAAAATCTCGAATTTTCCTTCGGAGAATCATTGTGTTGGCTAAAAAAAACATTGTACTCTAGCTGAATAGGTTTTGCAGACGTGGCGACTCTGCTGTCGTCATCGTCATTAGTAGTAGTACTCCGCGAGAGGCAAAGAGCTCACTTGAGCAGAAGATGGACTCCTGCCTGCTACACCCTTATCCACAGCCGCTCCCACTCCCCCCCTCCAATCCCACCTCCCAGCGTGCCCACCTCAAATGGCCCCCCTGCCACCGCCGCCGCCGCCGCCATCTCCTCCGGCGCGTGGCCGTCTCCGCGCTCACCTTAGAGGAACAGCTCGCGCCAACCAACCCAAGAACCGTCAACCCCCGTAGGCCGTTCGACGGAATGCAGGAGAGGACCGTCGCGACTTCCAACACGGCGGACAACCTGTTCGACGAAATGCCTCGCGTGAGCGGCGAGGGCGCGAGCGTACGTGACCCGACCGGGAGAGCGCCCCCCAGGAGCGGCGAGAAGAGCGCGAGCTCGGCGATCCTGGCGCTGGCGCACGCCAGCAGGCACGCGGAGGTCCTCAAGCTCTTCTGCAGGATGCGGCGGGACGGGCTGCCGGTCAGCAGGTTCATGCTGCCCAGCGTCCTCAAAGCCTGCGCGCGCCTCCAGGACAGCGGGATGCTCCGGGCCACGCATGCCGTGGTCATCAAGTGCGCCCTGTGCCAGCATGTCGTGGTGGGCACCGCGCTGGTCAGCGCGTACGTCGATCTCGGGCTGATGGATGATGCGGGCAACGCGTTCGCTGAGATGGACGAGGCCAACATGGTCTCCTGGAGCGTGATCATCGGAGGCTATGTCCGTTCTTGTCGGTGGGACGAGGCATGGGATGCTTTCTCCGCAATGCGGCATGCTGGGGAGCTTCCGGTTGATTCGGTTCTTGTGATGGCGATTCAGGTGTGCAGTGCGTTGTTGTGCCCGGTTCGAGGGAAGCAGCTGCATGCGTTGGCGGTCGCCCTTGGATTTGAAAGGAATACCACTGTCTGGAACTGCCTCATCGACATGTATGGGAAGTGTGGCGACATGGATAGTTGCAGGGCAGTTTTTGACACAATGGTAGACAGGGATCAAGTGAGCTGGAATACCATCATCTCAAGCTATGTTCGTCTTGGTTTTTGTGAAGAGGCGCTCGACATGGTCATCCAGATGCAGCAATGTGGTTTCTCTGTAGACCGATTCACCCTTGGCAGTGGAGTCGCAGCTTGTGCCCATTTGGCTGACATTGACAGTGGCAGTGCATTCCATGGCTATTTGATAAGAAGATCATTAGACACTGATGCTATCCGGGGCAGCGCACTTGTTGACATGTACGGGAAATGTGGCTTGATGGAGCATGCTCGACTGGTATTTGACAGAATGGATGAAAGGAATTATGTAGCATGGGATGCACTCTTGTCTGGCTACGTTGAAAATGGGCAGGTTGACTTGGCACTCAAGGTTTTCCGACAAATGGAGTCTGCAAATATAAAGCCTAACCAACATACTTTTGTGAACCTTCTTAAGCTTTGTGGCAACAGAAGGTATACAGAATACGGGAGGCAAATTCATGCCCATGCCATCAAGGCCATACACCAGATGAATGTAGTTTTGGAAACTGAGCTGATCGACATGTACGCAAAGTGCGGCTGCATTGAGGTTGCCCGGTTACTGTTCCTAAGGATGAACGAGAGGAACCTGATATCCTGGAATGCTCTCCTCTCGGGTTATGTAGGGGATGGACAACCAGGTGCGTCGATAAACATTTACCGCCAGATGGAGCTGGCCTGCATCAGGCCTGACCAATACACCTTGGCAGGGCTTCTAAGCCTTTGCCGGTACCAAGGGCTTTTGCGCTACGGAAGGCAGATACATGCTCATGTCATTAAGATTGGCTCTGAGATGAATGTGGTGCTGCAAACTTTACTTGTTCATATGTACGTCAGGTGTAGGCAGTGGCGAGACGCTGAAAACGTCTGCGCGATGATCCAGGAGAGGAATTTTTATGTGCATGATGCGTTCTCGAAGGTCTATGGAGATGGGTACTTTATCTGAAGAGAAGAAACATGATCTGGTGTCCAGTGGAGAAGATAAATGCTTGGGTGCTAATCGAGTGGAGTTGGGATATGTGAAACACGGTAGGGGGGCTTGGGCGGGACAAGGCGTTCTCCAGATGTTCTCCCAACGTCCAAACAGGGCAGAGCTTCGAACCATGGAAACCAATGGAGGAGAAGGATAGTTGGGCAGCTGACCCTATGGTGGATGTGGATCCGCCCATCAAACACCTATGTTTTCGTTGTGGATACACTACTTAGATGCAGATGTTGTGGTGCCTGTAAAATGTAAGCAAATGGCTGGTAGTTTTGCAGTGTTGTTTACCACTGACTTTCATTATGTCAGCTCACACAGGGTCTCTCATTGGTCATTGGGTGCAGCCTCATTGTACCTTGCACTTCTTGTAATAGTCAGTGGCAATGGGGATTTAGGGATGCTCAGCTCACAATTCTCTGAGTGATGAAGAATTGTTTGACTCTTTTTCACTCGGACCGTAGGTGAATTTCCGATAGCAATCTTGTGTGCATAGGTGCATTACTTGCTTATAAATTGTTGTGTTTACTGTTGATCTGTCGTGTGTCTTGGAACAAGTAATTTGATCTTGGTTCACATGGCGCTGAGCATGGCAGAACCTAGGAGTATCAGCAAAGGCCCGATGAAGGTTTCTACCAGCCGTAGAAAATGACGAGGAAATAGTCATCTCCAGTCATAAAAAAAGGCAGCGTCAGATACTCACCCAGCTGCTTCTACGATTTCTGTGGTCACTCCTATTCTTTTTACATCCATAGCAATATACAGATATTCAGGAGTAACAATTTTGCATAAAGTGAGTCCATAACCAACCATTAAGCTATTCTGTGACCTTCTTATGCAGAGCACACTTTATGTTAATGCTCATTCATGTACACTTGTACACGCTCGCCTCCTAAACAGAAAGCACAGACAATCCTCACAAAACTCTCACAGATATCACTAGTTTACAAACAGACTCTCATTGATATCATCAGTTTACAAACAGATTCTCATTGATATCATCAGTTTACAAACAGACGGGAATCACAAGGCTTCTCACTTGCTGCTTGCTCCAGGATGTTCATGCATACAGGCCTTGAGTATGGAAGTTACGTCAGTGTAAGTCCTCGGTGAGTTTTCAGTTTTCACTGCCTTTGAGAATGTTGTACTTGCAAAGTGGACAGTTTGCGTGCATGCGTAGCCATTTCGTGATGCATGTTGAATGGAAGTGATGGTTGCAAGGGAGGGCAGATAGCTCCACTCCGTCTTCGTATGATGAGAGACATATGCAGCATTCCTGTTAGAACAAATAAGCTGTCAGCAGAGCATCGGAAGACTAGATAGAACTGAGCACCATTCTCTTTTGTATAGGTAGTTCAGAACATTGTTTGGTCTCTGAGAATAGATTGTCTGAATTTTTGAACTGGCATAACATGCAAAGTTCTCTCTAGTGTAATGGATCAGTTATGCTCACTTCTAGTGGGAAATACCCTATAGGATATATGAAGATCAGAGATAATATGAAGAACTACACAAACAAACAAATCAATTTTTACAGTTTTAGTACTATACAATTAGAAAGCACGAAGCATAATCCTTACAGCATCCTCACGAAGGAGAATCCGTTCGCTCGTTGCTGTTCCACTGTTATTAAGGATAGGAATCATAACCCCCTCATCTGTCCCTTTTTCTCCATTCTCACTGGGATCGGAATATTTATATCTGGGGAGAACACCAATATCTGCATCTGATGCACCCTCCTACATATGCAAGAGAGAAAATAATGAGCTAGTAATAACAGTTTGTGTAGTAAGGTAGCTGACACTTTCTAGAATGTAGAATGAACTGATTACCTGGCCAACCAGAGCATATAGTATTGCAACGACGCAAGGCAAGCAGCAGCACAGTGCAACCCCAATGAAGCAGGCCACAACAACACAAAAAACAGCGAAGAAGACATCAAACGCGAGAAAAACTACAGTTAACCTGCACAACAAATCAGGAGCCAGGTAACTCTGTTAGGTCTAACAGGAAGTTAGCACTCACCAATTGGTAGTGAAGATTGAATAATACAGTTATATATGTCAGTCGCATTAAGTATTTACCAGAAAGGGTAATAGCTTAATATTATTAGCTTGATAACAGATTTGAAAACTTATAAATGTTCATATTCAAAACATATGACAGCATTGTACCACTTTAGTCAATGAGTGTCTTGGCGCACTTGCTCTGGGTTTATTGTACACGTTTATTAACAACAAAAGAGTTATTGTGCTGCCGTCTTGCATTCAACTTTGCAAGTCGCAAAATTCCAGATATAACACATGATAAAATTATGTTGCTAGTGGTTTCGGTTACAGGTATGCAATTGCAAATTACTTCCTCCATTCCTAAATATAAGTCTTTTTAGAGATTTCAATGTGGACTACATACGAATGTATATAGACATATTTTAGAGTGTGGATTCACTCATTTTTGCTCTGTATGTAGTCCTTATTGGAATCTCTAAAAAGACTTTTATATTTAGGAACGGAGGGAGTAGTTACCACAAGAAATTAAGCATTCAAATTCCCACACAAAAAATGTAGTGCGTGATTGGTGTAGGTTTAAGGCGACGGTACCAATACAGCCTTGGAACACCTTGTTCGAGCAAGTCGCCACCGGTGACCACCCAGTAGAACCCAATGATCCACCACAGGAATGACACCATCGTGTTGACCGACTCACAACGGTCCGTAGAGCTGCACAAGTAACGGAATCATCAAAAGGAAGTTAGTACATCAAAGCACACACACAGACACAAGCGTGATTTCTAGCTAAGCAGATATCACAACGCACAAACCCACTAACCCTAGTTCAGCTTCTACCACTCAACGACAGCGAGACCGGAGGAGAATTTGGGGGTTCTCCGTTTTGCCTTTACCTTGCCCTCTCTTCCATCGCCTCCTCGTCGTTCCCCTCATCGCTCTCCGAGCTGTTGGCGGCGCCGGACTCGATGTCGGGGCCTCGCGCGGGGGCGGCGGGGCGGCGGCGGGTGCCGGAGCAGACGAGGGAGACGTGCACGACGCACTGCAGGGCGTATCCTACGAGCCAGAGGCGGAGCGGCTTGGCGGGGCTCTCGGCGGTGGAGGCCGCGAGCACCGCCGCCGCGGCCGCCGCGAAGGCGACGTTCCAGGCGACGTCGAGCGCGACGACGGGGCGGGAGTGGGCCCAGTCGGCGCGCCTCCGGTCGAGCTGCAGCGCCGCCGTCTCGCGCACCAGCATCGACGGCCCGCGCCGCCCCGCCGCGCGCCCGATGAGCGCCGCGAGGCGGCTCGGCCTCGCGGCCGCCGGGGGCGGGGGCGTGGAGGGCTGGCTCCCGGGCCCCGCGCCGGCGCCGGCGGCTGATTGCGGCGGTGCCAGCAGCGGTTGCTCCGGCGACGGTGACGACGCGGCCGCCTCCATTTTGGGGAATCGGGAGTTGGGGGAGTCTTCTCGCACCTCCGTGTCCCTGACGAACGACTGTTGTGTCTGCTCTCCACTGCTTCGCCGAGTAACACTGAACACCTCGGTTTTTTTTTGTGGGGTGTTGTCTAGAATCACACATCATCACTTTTTATTTCCTTTTGGACTGTCTAGAATCACACATCACCTGTTCCACGCGTTTTCCTCTTCCGAATTAATCGGTATCTGTGCGTGGTACGTCCGTCGCGAACTGAGCGCACAAATAAGTAAAAAAAAAATCCACTCCAAACTTTGTTTTACGCCCTTAAAACTTTATTTCTAAAGGAAGCAACTAACTACCAGTCGACTGGTGGATAGCGACAAATCCGCACAATTGTACAACCGTGTCCCTTCCGCGCGTGACCCACTTCGACAAAGCCATCCACAACCCAGCCTTCTTTCGCAAGGCCCACCACGCGCAACGCATGAGG
>NC_041390.1:542573703-542611952 GCF_002162155.2 Triticum dicoccoides
CCGCACACACACGTGACTTACCACCCCAAAACCAAACAACCATCTGCCCCGATCAGTTCTCTCCTCTCTCCCCGTCGTGCCTCCATCGCCGACAACCTCCGCTCCAGATCTGATCCATAAAAAAAACCACGAAAAACACCACCAAACACAAGGATTTGAGAGAGGGCCCGGTTTACCACAACAACATCACAGGGGTTATCGCATGCTACTAGGAGAAATCAGTTTCGTCATAATCAGGCAAAAAAGAAAGAAGGTAAGTGATTCAACCTCTATACACATGCTGCATTTGCATTTCATACCAATAAAATCAAGGGGAAAAACATGGGGAAAGAACAACAAGAACTAAATAAGAAAGCCAAAAGGATGCAAAAAAAGGTAGTACTTTTACTGCATGTGTGTAATTTCTCGGTTGTAATTGAGTTACCATTCAAATTCAGTCAGGTTACCAACAAAATATTGATTAATTTTTCCTCTTTTACAGCCAAAAAGTTGGTAAAATTGATCCATGTTCCTACCTACAGATTACATCATTGAGTTACCTCATCATTAAGTTACCAACATAAAAACATATAGGTTATCATCATCACTCTATCAAGCTATCTTTTTTGAAGCATGTTAGAACTACATGTATGAAATTTATCATTAATAACTGAGTTACCATTTCGATTGAATATAGATTACCAGAGTGTGTGCATTGAGTAATCAGCATCCTTTAACACTTATTCAACATAAAAAAAGATCCTTTTTATATTGAACAAACCCATGTCAGAACAAGTTATCATGCTAATTCATTACAATTTACCAGGAAAACTCAGAACCAAAGGTGCTAAAACACTACAAGAATACCATGTGTTGATTTATATTGTTGCCACCAGAATTTTTTGATAAGAAATGAGGTTGATAGGAACTATCGCTGTCATACTCCCATACGCTGGTTACTCCCAAAATGATACCTGTTATAAAAAAGAAGTAATCAGTGCAAAAAAAGAAAAAATATATAGTTGTTGTGAAAAAATAATCAAAATTGCTTGTAAGTGTGGAAAATTGATGGATGCAATCATATGTGCTAGCAGGTGCTGCAACACAAGAAAATGTCGCATGACAACGGGGGTAATGTGGATACATGATGAGTGGTGTGGGGACAAACCAACAGTGTGAATATGCACACACGACAAGCTTTGGTTCTGCCAACATCAACAAAACAGACGAAGGTAAAACATTTACCATGCTACCACATTTTTATACACAGACTTGTTACCATCATAATTGAATTGCAACTACCACCTATGTTATTTACAACTACCACATCCAACATGAATCAGTTCACAATCACAAAGCTTAATGCACACAAGTTACCATGAAATTAGGTACAATTACCACACTTACTGCATACGAATTATCATGCAATCTGTATTACAATTACATGCTTTCACTTTACAGCTACAAAAACATCTTAATGCATGCAAACTTTACCAAGCAACTGGAGTACAAGTTACCACTAGTTTTGGCGTGCAGAAATATAACACAAAATAACAACTTCAAAAACATTACAGGTGCTACATCTAGAAGCAGCCCGATGGTCCAAGAGACAAGCAAAGAACCGACTACTAGCAGCATAGGGGGGAGAGAAAGCTTCTTTGATCATTCAGTCAGCGAGCCAGCGAGTCCAGAAACAGGAGGAGAGAAGGCTGAATAGGGAGACAAAACCACCGAGGCATACTCCACACCGAAACCTCCTGATGAAACGATGAAATTTGATACTTTTGAGGAAGCTTATGGTCACTACAAGCAATATCCACTGAGACATGGGTTTGGAATGAGACTGGAATACAGAAAAACAATTAAATACGATACTGTAAGCAGAATCCTCTTGGTTTGTGGGAAATACGGTAAGCCAAAAACAAACAAGGAGGAGATAGAGGATGTGTAGGACCCAAAAGGCATCGTGAAGAAGAGGAAAAGAGGGAAGGTTGTGAGGTCAGGATGTCCGGCCCACCTTTACATCACCCACACGGATGCGTGGTGGAGAGTCAAACGCTTCAACGACGACCACAACCACCCTCTAATAAGAAAGCCATCCTTGAAAAAGTTCCTATCATCACATAGGTGAAGGAAATATGCCCTAGAGGCAATAATAATGTTATTATTTATTTATTTATTTCATGATAAATGTTTATTATTCATGCTAAAATTGTATTAACCGGAAACATAATACATGTGTGAATACATAGACAAACATAGTGTCACTAGTATGCCTCTACTTGACTAGCTCATTGATCAAAGATGGTTAAGTTTCCTAACCATAGACATGAGTTGTTATTTGATCAATGGGATCACATCATTAGGAGAATGATGTGATTGACTTGACCCATTCCGTTAGCTTATCACTTGATCGTTTGTTTACTGCTATTGCTTTCTTCATGACTTATACATGTTCTTATGACTATGAGATTATGCAACTCCCGAATACCGGAGGAACACTTTGTGTGCTACCAAACGTCACAACGTAACTGGGTGATTATAAAGGTGCTCTACAGGTGTCTCCGATGGTACTTGTTGAGTTGGCATAGATCAAGATTAGGATTTGTCACTCCGATTGTCGGAGAGGTATCTCTGGGCCCTCTTGGTAATACACATCACTATAAGCCTTGCAAGCATGATAACTAATGAGCTAGTTACGGGATGATGTATTATGGAACGAGTAAATAGACTTACAGGTAACGGGATTGAACTAGGTATTGGATACCGACGATCGAATCTCGGGCAAGTAACATACCGATGACAAAGAGAACAACGTATAGTGTTGTGCGGTTTGACCGATAAAGATCTTCGTAGAATATGTAGGAACCAATATGAGCATCCAGGTTTTGCTATTGGTTATTGATCGGAGACGTGTCTCGGTCATGTCTACATAGTTCTCGAACCCGTAGGGTCCGCACGCTTAAAGTTCTGTGACGATCAGTTTTATGAGTTTATACGTTTTGATGTACCAAAGGTAGTTCGGAGTCCCGAATTTGATCACGGGCATGACGAGGAGTCTCGAAATGGTCGAGACTTAAAGATTGATATATTGGAAGCCTAGATTTGGACATCAGAATAGTTACAGGTGAAATCGAGATTTTACCGGAGTACTGGAGGGGTTACCGAAACCCCCCGGGGATTAATGGGCCTTGTTGGGTCATAAGGGAAAGAGAGAGGGGTCGGCCTAGGGCAGGCAACGCACCCCCTTCCCCCTGTCTGAATTGGACTAGGAGAAGGCCCCCTTTTTCCTTCTCTTTCTCTCCCTGCCTTTCCCCCTCCTAGTAGGAGTAGGAAAGGTAGGAATTGTACTCCTACTAGGAGGAGGATTCCTCCTCCTAGGCGCGCCAACAAGGGCCGGTCGGCCTTCCCCTTGCTCCTTTATATACAGGGGCAGGGGCACCTCTAGACACACAAGTTGATCACAAAGATCTCTCCCAGTCGTAAGCGGTGCCCCCCTCCACCATAATTCACTTCGGTCATACTGTAGCGGTGTTTAGGCGAAGCCCTGCTGCGGTAGCTTCATCAACATCGTCACCACGCCGTCGTGCTGACGAAACTCTTCCCCGAGCTCTACTGGATCGTGAGTTCGCGGGACGTCACCAAGCTGAAGGTGTGCTGAACGCGGAGGTGCCGTACGTTCGGTACTGAGAATCGGTCGATCGTGAAGACGTACGACTACATCAACCGCATTGTCATAACGCTTCCGCTTAACGGTCTACGAGGGTACGTGGACGACACTCTCCCCTCTCGTTGCTATGCATCACCATGATCCTCCGTGTGCGTAGGAATTTTTTTGAAATTACTACGTTCCCCAACAGTGGCATCCGAGCCTGGTTTTACGCGTAAATGTTATATGCACGAGTAGAACACAAGTAAGTTGTGGGCGATACAAGTCATACTGCTTACCAGTATGTCATACTTTGGTTCGGCGGTATTGTTGGATGAAGCGGCCCGGACCGACATTACGCGTACGCTTACGCGAGACTGGTTCTACCGACGTGCTTTGCACACAGGTGGCTGGTGGGTGTCAGTTTCTCCAACTTTAGTTGAACCAAGTATGGCTATGCCCGGTCCTTGAGAAGGTTAAAACAACACCAACTTGACGAACTATCGTTGTGGTTTTGATGTGTAGGTAAGAACGGTTCTTACTCAGCCCGTAGCAGCCACGTAAAACTTGCAACAACAAAGTAGAGGACGTCTAACTTGTTTTTGTAGGGCATGTTGTGATGTGATATGGTCAAGACATGATGCTATATTTATTGTATGAGATGATCATGTTTTGTAACGGAGTTATCGGCAACTGGCAGGAGCCATATGGTTGTCGCTTTACTGTATGCAATGCAATCGCCCTGTAATTGCTTTACTTTATCACTAAACGGTAGCGATAGTCGTAGAAGCAATAGTTGGCGAGACGACAACAATGCTTCGATGAAGATCAAGGTGTCAAGCCGGTGACGATGGTGATCATGACGATGCTTTGGAGATAGAGATCAAAGGCACAAGATTATGATGGCCATATCATATCACTTATATTGATTGCATGTGATGTTTATCCTTTGTGCATCTTATTTTGCTTAGTTCGACGGTAGCATTATAAGATGATATCTCACTAAATTTCAAGGTATAAGTGTTCTCCCTGAGTATGCACCATTGCTACAGTTCATCGTGCGGATACACCAAGTGATGATCGGGTGTGATAAGCTATACGTCCATCTACAACGGGTGCAAGCCAGTTTTGCACACGTAGAATACTTGGGTTAAACTTGACAAGCCTAGCATAGGTAGATATGGCCTCGAAACACTGAGACCGAAAGGTCGAGCGTGAATCATATAATAGATATGATCAAAATAGTGATGTTCACCATTGAAAACTACTCCATTTCACGTGATGATCGGTTATGGTTTAGTTGATATGGATCACGTGATCACTTAGATGATTAGAGGGATGTCTATCTAAGTGGGAGTTCTTAAGTAATATGATTAATTGAACTTAAATTTATCATGAACTTAGTACCTGATAGTATTTTGCTTATCTATGTTGTTGTAGATAGATGGCCCGTGCTGTTGTTCCATTGAATTTTAATGCGTTCCTTGAGAAAGCAAAGTTGAAAGATGATGGTAGCAATTACACGGACTGAGTCCGTAACTTGAGGATTATCCTCATTGCTGCACAGAAGAATTACATCATGAAAGCACCGATGGGTGCCAGGCCTGCTGCAGATGCTGCTGACAACATTAAGAACGTTTGGCAGAGTAAAGCCGGTGACTACTCGATAGTTTAGTGTGCCATGCTTTACGGCTTAGAACCGGAACTTCAACGAAGTTTTGAACGTCATGGAGCATATGAGATGTTCCAGGAGTTGAAGTTAATATTTCAAGCAAATGCACGGATTGAGAGATATGAAGTCTCCAATAAGTTCTATAGCTACAAGATGGAGGAGAATAGTTCTGTCATTGAGCATATACTCAAAATGTCTGGGTATCATAATCACTTGACTCAACTGGGAGTTAATCTTCCTGTTGATAGTGTCATTGACAGAGTTCTTCAATCACTGCCATCAAGCTACAAAAACTTTGTGATGAACTATAATATGCAAGGGATGAATAAGACTATTCCCTAGCTCTTCGCGATGCTAAAGGTTGCGGAGGTAGAAATCAAGAAGGAGCATCAGTGTTGATGGTCAATAAAACCACTAGTTTCAAGAAAAAGGGCAAAGGGAAGAAGAAGCGAAACTTCAAGAAGAATGACAAACAAGTTGCTCCTCAGGAGAAGAAACCCAAGTCTGGACCTAAGCCTGAGACTGAGTGCTTCTACTGCAAACAGACTGGTCACTGGAAGCGGAATTGCCCCAAGTATTTGGCGGATAAGAAGGATGGCAAGGTGAACAAAGGTATATGTGATATACATGTTATTGATGTGTACCTTACCAAAGCCCGCAGTAGCATCTGGCTATTTGATACTGGTTCTGTTGCTAATATTTGCAACTCAAAACAGGGACTACAGATTAAGCGAAGACTGGCTAAGGACGAGGTGACGATGCACGTGGGAAATGGTTACAAAGTCGATGTGATCGCCGTCGGCACGCTACCTCTACATCTACCTTCGGGATTAGTTTTAGACCTAAATAATTGTTATTTGGTGCCAGCGTTAAGCATGAACATTATATCTGGATCTTGTTTGATGTGAGACGGTTATTCATTCAAATCTGAGAATAATGGTTGTTCTATTTATATGAGTAATATCTTTTATGGTCATGCACCCTTAAAGGATGGTCTATTCTTGTTGAATCTCGATAGTAGTGATACACATATTCATAATGTTGAAGCCAAAAGATGCAGAGTTGATAATGATAGTGCAACTTATTTGTGGCACTGCCGTTTGGGTCATATTGGTATAAAGCGCATGAAGAAACTACATACTGATGGACTTTTGGAATCACTTGATTATGAATCACTTGGTACTTGCGAACCATGCCTTATGGGCAAGATGACTAAAACGCCGTTCTCCGGAACTATGGAGCGAGCAACATATTTGTTGGAAATCATACATACTGATGTATGTGGTCCAATGAATATTGAGGCTCGCGGCGGGTATCATTATTTTCTCACCTTCACAGATGATTTGAGCAGATATGGGTATATCTACTTAATAAAACATAAGTCTGAAACATTTGAAAAGTTTAAAGAATTTCAGAGTGAAGTGGAAAATCATCGTAATAAGAAAAAAAAGTTTCTACGATCTGATCGTGGAGGAGAATATTTGAGTTACGAGTTTGGCCTACATTTGAAACAATGCGGAATAGTTTCGCAACTCATGCCACCCAGAACACCACAGCGTAATGGTGTGTCCGAACGTCGTAATCGTACTTTACTAGATATGATGCGATCTATGATGTCTCTTACTGATTTACCGCTATCGTTTTGGGGTTATGCTTTAGAGATGGCTGCATTCACGTTAAATAGGGCACCATCAAAATCCGTTGAGACGATGCCTTATGAACTATGGTTTGGCAAGAAACCAAAGCTGTCGTTTCTTAAAGTTTGGGGCTGCGATGCTTATGTGAAAAAGCTTCAACCTAATAAGCTCGAACCCAAATCGGAGAAATGTGTCTTCATAGGATACCCGAAGGAAACTATTGGGTACACCTTCTATCACAGATCCGAAGGCAAGATATTCGTTGCTAAGAATGGATCCTTTCTAGAGAAAGAGTTTCTCTCGAAAGAAGTGAGTGGGAGGAAAGTAGAACTTGATGAGGTAACTGTACCTGCTCCCTTATTGGAAAGTAATTCATCACAGAAACCGGTCCCTGTGACATCTACACCAATTAATGAGGAAGCTAATGATGATGATCATGAAACTTCAGATCAAGTTACTACCGAACCTCGTAGGTCAACCAGAGCAAGATCCGCACCAGAGTGGTATGGTAATCCAGTTCTGGAGGTCATGTTACTTGACCATGACGAACCTACGAACTATGAGGAAGCGATGGTGAGCCCAGATTCCGCAAAATGGCTTGAGGCCATGAAGTCCGAGATGGGATCCATGTATGGGAACAAAATGTGGACTTTGGTTGACTTGCCCGATGATCGACAAGCCATCGAGAACAAATGGATCTTCAAGAAGAAGATAGATGCTGACGGTAATGTTACTGTCTACAAAGCTCGACTTGTTGCAAAAGGATTTCGACAAGTTCAAGGAGTTGACTATGATGAGACCTTCTTACCCATAGAGATGTTTAAGTCTGTCCGAATCATGTTAGCAATTGGCGCATTTTATAATTATGAAATTTGGCAAATGGATGTAAAGACTGCATTCCTGAATGGATTTCTGGAAGAAGAGTTGTATATGATGCAACCTGAAGGTTTTATCGATCCAAAGGGAGCTAACAAAGTGTGCAAGCTCCAGCGATCCATTTACGGACTGGTGCAAGCCTCTCAGAGTTGGAATAAACGTTTTGATAGTGTGATCAAAGCATATGGTTTTATACAGACTTTTGGAGAAGCCTGTGTTTACTAGAAAGTGAGTGGGAGCTCTGTAGCATTTCTAATATTATATGTGGATGACATATTATTGATTGGAAATGATATAGAATTTCTGGACAGCATAAAAGGATACTTGAATAAAAGTTTTTCAATGAAAGACCTCGGTGAAGCTGCTTATATATCGGGCATCAAGATCTATAGAGATAGATCAAGACGCTTAATTGGACTTTCACAAAGCACATACCTTGATAAAGTTTTGAAGAAGTTCAAAATGGATCAAGCTAAGAAAGGGTTCTTGCCTGTGTTACAAGGTGTGAAATTGAGTAAGACTCAATGCCCGACCACTGTAGAAGATAAAGAGAAAACGAAAAGTGTTCCCTATGCTTCAGCCATAGGCTCTACCATGTATGCAATGTTGTATACCAGACCTGATGTGTGCCTTGCTATTAGCCTAGCAAGGAGGTACCAAAGTAATCCAGGAGTGGATCACTGGACAACGGTCAAGAACATCTTGAAGTACCTGAAAAGGACCAAGGATATGTTTCTCGTTTATGGAGGTGACAAAGAGCTCATCGTAAATGGTTATGTTGATGCAAGCTTTGACACTGATCCGGACGATTCTAAATCGCAAACCGGATACGTGTTTATATTAAACGGTGGAGCTGTCAGTTGGAGCAGTTCTAAATAGAGTGTCGTGGCGGGATCTACATGTAAAGCGGAGTACATTGCTGCTTCGGAAGCAGCGAATGAAGGAATCTGGATGAAGGAGTTCATATCCGATCTAGGTGTCATACCTAGTGCATCGGGTCCAATGAAAATCTTTTGTGACAATACTGGTGCAATTGCCTTGGCAAAAGAATCCATATTTCACAAAAAAACCAAGCACATCAAGAGACGCTTCAACTCCATTCGGGATCAAGTCCAGGTGGGAGACTGATGTCTACTACACAACCTTCTTCTTGTAGACGTTGTTGGGCCTCCAAGTGCAGAGGTTTGTAGGACAGTAGCAAATTTCCCTCAAGTGGATGACCTAAGATTTATCAATCCGTAGGAGGCGTAGGATGAAGATGGTCTCTCTCAAGCAACCCTTTAACCAAATAACAAAGAGTCTCTTGTGTCCCCAACACACCTAATACAATGGTAAATTGTATAGGTGCACTAGTTCGGCGAAGAGATGGTGATACAAGTGGTATATGGATAGTAGATAAATGTTTTTGTAATCTGAAATTATAAAAACAGCAAGGTAACTAATGATAAAAGTGAGCACAAATGGTATTGCAATGCGTTGAAACAAGGCCTAGGGTTCATACTTTCACTAGTGCAAGTTCCCTCAACAATAATAACATAATTGGATCACATAACTATCCCTCAACATGCAACAAAGAGTCACTCCAAAGTCACTAATAGCGGAGAACAAACGAAGAGATTATGGTAGGGTACGAAACCACCTTAAAGTTATTATTTCCAATCAATCCATTGGGCTATTCCTATAAGTGTCACAAATAGCCCTAGAGTTCGTACTAGAATAACACCTTAGGACACAAATCAACCAAAACCCTAATGTCACCTAGATACCCCAATGTCACCTCAAGTATCTGTGGGTATGATTATACGATATGCATCACACAATCTCATATTCATCTATTCAACCAACACATAGGACCTCAAAGAGTGCCCCAAAGTTTCTACCGGAGAATCACAAAGAAAACGTGTGCCAACCCCTATGCATAGGTTCATGGGCGAAACCCGCAAGTTGATCACCAAAACATACATCAAGTGAATCACGTGGTATCCCATTGTCACCACAGATACGCATGACAAGACATACATCAAGTGTTCTCAAATCTTTAAAGACTCAATCTGATAAGATAACTTTAAAGGGAAAACTCAATCCATTACAAGAGAGTAGAGGGGGGAAGAAACATCATAGGATCCAAATATAATAGCAAAGCTCGCCATACATCAAGATCGTACAACCTCAAGAACACGAGAGAGAGAGAGAGATCAAACACATAGCTACCGGTACATACCCTCAGCCCCGAGGGAGAACTACTCCCTCCTCGTCATGGAGAGCACCGGGATGATGAAGATGGCCACCGAAGAGGGATTCCCCCCTTCGGCAGGGTGCCGGAACGGGTCTGGGTTGGTTTTCGGTGGCTACAGAGGCTTCTCGCGGCGGAACTCCCGATCTATTGTGTTCCTCGATCGTTTTAGGGTATATGGATATATATAGGCGGAAGAGATACGTCAGGGGAGCCACGAGGGGCCCAAGAGGGTGGAGGGCGTGCCCAGGGGGGTGGGTGCGCCCCCCCCCCCCCGCCTCGTGGCTTCCTCGTTGCTTCCCTTACGTGGACTCCAAGTCTCTCGGGTTGCTTTCCTTCCAAAAATAAGTTCCGTGAAGTTTCAGGTCAATTGGACTCCGTTTGATTTTCTTTTTCTGCGGTACTCTAAAACAAGGAAAAAACAAAAACTGGCACTGGGCTCTGGGTTAATAGCTTAGTCCCAAAAATCATATAAAATAGCATATAAATGCATATAAAACATCCAAGGTTGATAATATAATAGCATGGAACAATCAAAAATTATAGATACGTTGGAGACGTATCAGCATCCCCAAGCTTAATTCCTGCTCGTCCTCGAGTAGGTAAATGATAAAAACATAATTTTTGATGTGGAATGCTACCTAACATATTTATCCATGTAGTTCTCTTTATTGTGGCAAGAATATTCAGATCCATAAGATTCAAGACAAAAGTTTAATATTAACATAAAAACAATAATACTTCAAGCATACTAACTAAGCAATCATGTCTTCTCAAAATAACAGCTATCCCTACAAAATCATATAGTCTGGCTATGCTCCATCTTCACCACACAAAATATTTAAATCATGCACAACCCCGATGACAAAAGCCAAGCAATTGTTTCATACTTTTGATGTTCGCTAACTTTTTCAATCTTCACGCAATACATGAGCGTGAGCCATGGATATAGCACTATAGGTGGAATAGAAGGGTGGTTGTGGAGAAGACAAAAAGGGAGAAGATAGTCTCACATCAACTAGGCGTATCAATGGGCTATGGAGATGCCCATCAATAGATATCAATGTGAGTGAGTAGGGATTTCCATGCAACAGATGCACTAGAGCTATAAGTATATGAAAGCTCAACAAAAGAAACTAAGTGGGTGTGCATCCAACTTGCTTGCTCACGAAGACCTAGGGCATTTTGAGGAAGCCCATCATTGGAATATGCAAGCCAAGTTCTATAATGAAAAATTCCCACTAGTATATGAAAGTGACAACATAGAAGACTCTCTATCATGAAGATCATGGTGCTACTTTGAAGCACAAGTGTGGTAAAAGGATAGTAGCATTGCCCCTTCTCTCTTTTTCTCTCATTTTTTTATTTTTTTATTTGGGCCTTCTCTTTTTTATGGCCTCTTTTCTCCTCTTTTTTTATTTGGGCTTCTTTGGCCTCTTTTATTTTTTTATTTTTGTCCGGAGTCTCATCCCGACTTGTGGGGGAATCATTTCTCCGTCATCCTTTCCTCACTGGGACAATGCTCTAATATTGATGATCATCACACTTTTATTTTCTTACAACCCAAGAATTACAACTCGATTCT
The DNA here is from genome assembly GCF_002162155.2 of Triticum dicoccoides. Taxonomy (NCBI): domain Eukaryota; kingdom Viridiplantae; phylum Streptophyta; class Magnoliopsida; order Poales; family Poaceae; genus Triticum; species Triticum dicoccoides. The sequence goes on from NC_041390.1 coordinate 542,585,335, forward strand.
TAGAACAAAATATGACTCTGTATGAATGCCTCCGACGGTGTACCGGGATGTGCAATGACTCAAGAGTGACATGTATGGAAGAATTATGAACGGTGGCTTTGCCACAAATACGATGTCAACTACATGATCATGCAAAGCAATATGACAATGATGCAGCGTGTCATAATAACGGGACGGTGGAAAATTGCATGGCAATATATCTCGGAATGGCTATGGAAATGCCATAATAGGTAGGTATGGTGGCTGTTTTGAGGAAGGTATATGGTGGGTTTATGGTACCAGCGAAAGTTGCGCGGTACTAGAGAGGCTAGCAATGGTGGAAGGGTGAGAGTGCGTATAATCCATGGACTCAACATTAGTCATAAAGAACTCACATACTTATTGCAAAAATCTATTAGTTATCAAAACAAAGTACTACGCGCATGCTCCTAGGGGGATAGATTGGTAGGAAAAGACCATCGCTCATCCCCGACCGCCACTCTAAGGAAGGCAATAAATAAATAAATCATGCTCCGACTTCATCACATAACGGTTCACCATACGTGCATGCTACGGGAATCACAAACTTCAACACAAGTATTTCTCAAATTCACAACTACTCAACTAGCATGACTCTAATATCACCATCTCCATATCTCAAAACAATTATCAAGTATCAAACTTCTCATAGTATTCAATGCACTTTATATGAAATTTTTTATTATATCCCTCTTGGATGCCCATCATATTAGGACTAGTTTCATAACCAAAGCAAACTACCATGCTGTTCTATAGACTCTCAAAATAATATAAGTGAAGCATGAGAGTTCATCTATTTCTATAAAATAAAACCACCACCATGCTCTAAAAGGATATAAGTGAAGCACTAGAGCAAACAACAAACTACTTCGAAAGATAGAAGTGAAGATCAATGAGTAGTTGAATAATTATGCAACTATGTGAAGACTCTCTAACATTTAAGAATTTCAGATCTTGATATTTTATTCAAACAGCAAGCAAAACAAAATGAAATAAAATGATGCTCCAAGAAAAACACATATCATGTGGCGAATAAAAATATAGCTCCAAGTAAAGTTACCGATGAATGAAGACGAAAGAGGGGATGCCTTCCGGGGAATCCCCAAGCCTAGGCTCTTGGTTGTCCTTGAATATTATCTTGGGGTGCCTTGGGCATCCCCAAGCTTAGGCTCTTGCCACTCCTTATTCCATAGTCCATCGAATCTTTACCCAAAACTTGAAAACTTCACAACACAAAACTTAACAGAAAATTCGTAAGCTCCGTTAGCGAAAGAAAACAAAACACCACTTCAAGGTACTGTAATGAACTCATTCTTTATTTATATTGGTGTTAAACCTACTGTATTCCAACTTCTCTATGGTTTATAAACTCTTTTACTAGCCATAGATTCATCAAAATAAGCAAACAACACATGAAAAACAGAGTCTGTCAAAAACAGAACAGTCTGTAGTAATCTGTAACTAACGCAAACTTCTGGAACCCCAAAAATTCTAAAATAAATTTATGGATGTGAGGAATTTATCTATTAATCATCTGAAAAAATAATTAACTAAATATCACTCTCCAATAAAAAATGGCAGCAATTCTCGTGAGCGCTAAAGTTTCTGTTTTTTACAGCAAGATCAACAAGACTTTCCCCAAGTCTTCCCAACGGTTCTACTTGGCACAAACACTAATTAAAACATAAAAACTCAATCATAACAGAGGCTAGATGAATTATTTATTACTAAACAGGAACAAAAAGCAAGGAATAAAAATAAAGTTGGGTTGCCTCCCAACAAGCGCTATCGTTTAACGCCCCTAGCTAGGCATGATGATTTCAATGATGCTCACATAAAAGATAGGAATTGAAACATAAAGAGAGCATCATGAAGAATATAACTAGAACATTTAATTCTAACCCACTTACTATGCATAGGGATTTTGTGATCAAACAATTTGTGGGAACAAGAATCAACTTGCATAGGCAGATAAAACAAGCATAACTTCAAAACTTTAAGCACATAGAGAGGAAACTTGGTATTATTGCAATTCCTACAAGCATATATTCCTCCCTCATAATAATTTTCAGTAGCATCATGAATGAATTCAACAATATAACCAGCACCTAAAGCATTCTTTTCATGATCTACAAGCATAGAAATTTTATTACTCTCCATAGAAGCAAAATTTTTCTCATGAATAATAGTGGGAGCAAACTCAACAAAATAATTATCATGTGAGGCATAATCCAATTGAAAACTAAAATCACGATGACAAATTTCATGGATATCATTATTCTTTATATCATACATGTCATCACAATAATCATCATAGATAGCAACTTTGTTCTCATAATCAATTGGAACCTCTTCCAAAATAGTGGATTCATCACTAAGCGCGTGTTCGGTAGTTGCCCACAGCTGCAAAATCCTCAAATCCGTGGCCCAGACCCAGCCGCCAGTTTCTCATGTAAACTCCTGGAGCTACCGATCTGTTCGGTGCGGCAGCTTCTCGCAGCCAGCGATCGACGAGGCCAAAAGGCCAGAAAGTGCTTATTCGGCCCATTTTAGCAGGCCTCCTTTCTCTTTGGCCTGGGCATACGTGGGCTACTGTGACATGAATTCGATTTTTTTTCTTCACAGACACGGACGAGGTGCTCGAGGAGGCAGAGAAGGAGGTCGGGGACAAGCTCGTCGACGCAGCCTACGAGTCGGAGTGGCGGGGAAGAGCTCCTGCCGGGGACGGCGGGGAAGAGCTCCGGTCGAGGACGGCGGGGAAGAGCTCCGGTCGGGGACGGCGGGGTTGAGTTGCGGTCAGAAGGGAGGCGGAGGAGGGCGAGCGCGGCGGTGGGGAGGGCGGTCGCTGGTTCTCGCGCCGGTTGGATGGTCGTGGTGGCGCGCTAGGGTTCGTCACGGGCGTGAAGGGGAATGGGGGAGCAGTGGATCGACTCGAGGGAGGAGACGAGCGCTGCCTCGAAGCGGTACCTACGGTCACTTCGCGGTGGCAATCAGTTGTAAATTGAGCCAACTCTCGCTTCCCGGTTTTCGTGGAGCCAGCTTTTCCCAGCTCCGCCACTCCGTCAATTTTGCATGTAGTGGAGAGCCAGCTTCTCGGCCCAATAACCAGGATTGAACTGTTCGGCTGGACTCCAAGGCTGGATACGAGGATTTCAGAAGCCAGAGGGCTCCCGAACACGCCCTAAATAAAGTCATGACCTCTTCAAATCCACTTTTATCAATATAATCATCATAAATAGGAGGCATGCTTTCATCATAATAAATTTGCGCATCAAAGTTTGGGGGACAAAAAATATCATCTTCATCAAACATAACTTCTCCAAGCTTGTGGCTTTGCATATCATTAGCATCATGGATATTCAAGGAATTCATACTAATAACATTGCAATCATGCTCATCATTCAAATATTTAGTGCCAAACATTTTAATGCATTCTTCTTCTAACACTTTGGCATAATTTTCCTTTCCATCTACTCATGAAAGATATGAAAAAGATGAAGCGTATGAGGCAAACTTAATTCCATTTTTTGTAATTTTTCTTTTATAAACTAAACTAGTGATAAAACAAGAAATAAAAGACTCGATTGCAAGATATAAAGATATACCTTCAAGCGCTAACCTCCCCGGCAACGGCGCCAGAAAAGAGCTTGATGTCTACTACACAACCTTCTTCTTGTAGACATTGTTGGGCCTCCAAGTGCAGAGGTTTGTAGGACAGTAGCAAATTTCCCTCAAATGGATGACCTAAGGTTTATCAATCCGTAGGAGGCGTAGGATGAAGATGGTCTCTCTCAAGCAACCCTGCAACCAAATAATAAAGAGTCTCTTGTGTCCCCAACACACCCAATCTCTCCCTATAATAATAATAATAATAATAATAATAATAATAATAATAATAATAATAATAATAATAATCTTTCCCTAATAATAAAGCACGGATTGACTCCGTGGGTTCACCGTCACAATACGCTTCTTCCCATGAATTTATGCTTTCAGTTTTTTTTCAACATGTCCATATTTTTTCCAAAATCCAAGGTGCATCGCGTCCTCTTTTTTTTACGGTCGCTTCTTTAAAAAATGGCCACACATAAAAAGTTGGTATTTTGAGGATTCGAACGCGGGTCACCAGAAAAGTGCATAGAGCGAGCGACCACCTCAGCTAGCCCATTGTATGTTCAGAAAAACAAGGATTGCCCACTTAGTCTATCACGCCAGGAGGATTTTCGGCCGCCTCATTATTCCAGCCCACCCTGCCGAGGGAAGCCACACAACCGAACGAGCAAAGCTGGCCCAAAGCCTGGTGCAGAAAAGTACTCGATGGTGGGCTGAATCAGACTCTAAACCCTTTTAAATAGTCTCATACTGCTACCTTAAACCCAATCTTTGCAATTTATATACATCTTCGAGTTTCCTCTGTATTAAGGAGCCATCTCGGGAACAAATAAAGAAGGAAATAAGTCCTTCCATAATAAAGAAGGAAAGAGAGAAAAAAAAGAAGGAAAGAGGAGGGATTTCATATATCTCTTGACAGAATAATGAAGAAAAGAAAGAAAAATAAAGAAGGAAAGAGGAGGGCGATTTCATGGCTTATATGGCAGAATAAGGAGGGAAAGAGTGCTGGGATTTCATGTCTAGACGGAGAAAAAAAAATGAAAAGTGGAAGCTGTCCTAAGGAAGGAAAAATACAAAAAACTAAAAAAAGAAAAGAGAGCGTCTCCAAATGGGATATAATGTCACTAATAAACGTACCCACTAGCGCCCGTCACAAACTCTTACAATGCTCCTAATAAAAAAATGTTGGTCACCAAAGCACAAGCAGTTGGACTCTGCTGTGTGCGACACAAACTCCGCAATTTACTTTGTTATATTAGCCACCGATGGAGGATTTTTGTACAACACTCCTAATATCAATGCCCCGCAAAGAATGCTTATGATACCATTACCCCGCAAAAATGCTTCTAATATCGTTGAACACAAATAGTGTTATGCTACCCCTAAACCTACCCAACATTGGTTCATGGAAATCTTTGTTGCCTCTGTAGTGAAGCAAGAATGTTGTACTACGACTTCACCATTTTCGTTATAGTGTGATATTTTTGGGGCATCACTAAGCAACATCAACAAATATGTGAAGAGATACTCGCGACCAGGTGGATATTTCTATGATTTAAATTGCACACACCTTCAGTACACTTACAAATTCCTTTCACGATTATGTTTTTGCACAACACACCTTTTCATGTTGTTTCTCATGCGGCAGTGTGGAAGATTTCAAAGAGTTTACTAATGTCACCATGTCTGGCAGTCGATCGTGGGAGGAGGAGGGGGAACGGTCTTAGCTATTGGGTTCATAAAGTAATTATGTATTTTAAAAAGTACATTGTATATTAAAAAATGTAATAATAATAATAATAATAATAATAATCTTTCCCTAATAATAAAGCACGGATTGACTCCGTGGGTTCACCGTCACAATAAGCTTTCTTCTCATGTCATAATACGCTTTTACGATTTGTATAGATAAAATCGTAATATAAACGAGGTGGTACTAATTTTATGGAATTTTCATCCATCGTCTAAGAAAATTTAGTCTTTTTTTTTGAGAATCTCACAAAGCTTTATTACTGAATCATAATGTTTATAGGTACAAAAAGAAGATCGCTGGGTTGTCCTAGCCAAGTGTGTCGGCCAAACCCTAAAGATAACGCATGCTTTGCGAGATTATGGGCCTCCGTATTGGAGGTCCTATACTCATGAGTAAACGAACATGAAATAAAGGTAGTTGCTCTAGTCTTGATTTCCTCGACAATGGCTCCAAATTCTGCTGAGCTTCCGTGTCTGATTGCATCTACCACCACCTTGCAATCGGAGGCAACAAGTAAATGGTTGATATAGAGATCTTCTGAAAGTGCTAATGCCTCCCGAACAGCTAGTGCTTCTAGAACTTGGGGGTTGTGCAGTCCTCTGAAAACGAGAGCTGACGCTCCCATGAACAAACCTCTCTCATCCCTGCAAACCACACCAACTGCGCCAAATGTACCTGGGCGTGACACGGCCGCGTCCACATTGAGTTTGTAGTAATCTGTTGGTGGTGGAATCCACGTACGGGGTCGTGGTACTGCTATCCCATGTGCTTCCTCCTTCTTCTTCTTCAAAAACTCTATGTCTGATAAGTAAGCTTTGATGAAGTTGTCAGTGGCAAACGGAGTCTGGTATATATCCTCATGTATAGCTTTCCGTCTTGCACTCCAAATCGCCCATAAAGTAACAATCATAAACTGAAATTGCTCCGGTGGAAGAGAGTCATTCATGGCAAAGAGCCACAGCCGTGCGTCAGGTTCTGAGGTTGCCCACATGTGCTCGACCATCTCGACTTCTGAAAGTGCCCACACACACCTAGACACATTACACTCCAGCAAAGAATGCCGCCAGCTATCCTGCCCTCCGCATAGGGAGCAAGCACTCGTAGTGGCCATATGACGATGGTTTAGGACATCTCCTGTAGGGAGTGAGTGTTGCGCCAATCGCCAAGTGAAAAAGCGCAGTTTCGGTGGCACTGACATGTTCCATAGCGAGTTCCACCCCCTCATCTCATGTTCAGAGTTGGAAGGATCCTCCCTTTCCTCCAGCCATGCCTCGCGCCCAATCTTGATCTTGACAATCATCTTATAAGCTGACCGTACAGAAAAACGCCCCCTTGGATCATCATTCCATGCCCAGAAATCGTCCACACGCCGTGTACAGAGCGGTATTTGCAAGATCGCCTCCACATCAATGGGTATGAACACCTGTCTAAGCAAGTCCTCTCGCCACGCAGCTCTAGTGTGGTCGATCAGATCAGAAACCAATTGCGGTGGGTCAGCAACTAAGGAGGCCACCGGCTTCATCATTCCGTCCCTTGGGATCCAACTATGTTGCCATATGTTCGTGGTAGTTCCATCACCAATACGCCGGATAGCTCCTTGGGTGATAATATCTCTCCCATCAAGTATAGATCGCCACACCTGAGAAGGATGTGGACCTAGTTGAGCTTCAAGGACTGTACATTATGGAAAATATGATGCTTTAAGGATTTGTGCACTAAGAGAGGAGGGATCATTCAATAATCTCCAAATTTGCCGAGACAAAAGTGCCAGGTTGAAGATTTCTATATCCCGAAAGCCAAGTCCTCCCAAACTTTTTGGTCGGGTCATCAAATCCCAAGCTATCCAACATGGTTTCCTCTTGCCTCTCTTGCTCCCCCACCAAAATTGACGAATGAGTGACGTAATGCTTCCACAAAGGCCTCGAGGTAATCTGAAGCAAGACATCAAAAAAACCGGTAAAGCTTGAGCCACAGATTTTATGAGAACCTCCTTTCCTGCCACTGATAAAAGTTTCTCCATCCATCCCTTTATCCTTTCCCAAACTCTGTCTCGTAAATATTTGAAGGTGCCATTTTTGGACTGTCCAACATCGGTCGGCAGACCCAAATACTTTTCACTCAAAGACTCATTCTGCACATTAAGTATATTCTTTATCTCCACCCTAAGGGTCTCCGGGCATCCCTTACTGAAAAATATGGACGATTTATCATAGTTTACCCTTTGGCCCGAAGCCAAGCAATATGCATCAAGTAGGTTTGAAACCTCATTTGCCCCCTGGACACTAGACTTGAAAAGCAGCAGGCTGTCATCTGCAAACAAAAGGTGGTTCACTACCGGAGCCGTGGGCGCCACCTTTATGCCACCGAGCACTAATGACTGAGAACTGTGTTTTAAAAGGCACGAAAGGCCCTCCGCTGCAATCAAGAATAAGTAAGGGGAAATAGGATCTCCCTGCCTGATACCCCTGGAAGGTGAGAAGCTCTCTAATCTTTCTCCATTAAACAAGACCGAGAATGAAACAGAAGTGATCATGCTCATAACTGTATGGATCCAATCTGGTGCAAAGCCAAGCTTAACCATAATTGCCTTTAGATAAGGCCACTCTAGTCTGTCATATGCCTTCATCATATCAAGCTTAAGTGCACAAAAGCTGTTTGTCTTGGATCTGTTTCTCTTCATGAAGTGCAAACATTCATACGCACAAATAATATTATCCGTGATCAACCTCCCGGGAACAAAGGCTGATTGCTCCTTTGAGATAATATCTGGCAATATCAACTTCAATCTATTCAACACCACTTTAGAAGCTATTTTATAAATCACATTGCAAAGGCTGATAGGCCTAAACTGGGTAAGTAGAGTGGAATTTTCTACCTTGGGTATCAACACGAGTACCGTATCATTAATGCTTGCAGCAGTCTCCTCTCCACGGACGATCCGAAGCACCACTTTAGTTACTTCATCCCCACAAATGTCCCAGTGGCACTGATAGAAGTGTGCAGGAAAACCATCTGGCCCCGGTGCCTTCGTAGGAAACATCTGAAACAGGGCCTGCTTTACTTCCTCATTTGTGTAAGGAGCGCAAAGCGAAGCATTCATCTCTGGTGTCACTTTCCGAGGCACATGTTGTAATACATCATCTACCCCCTGTACACCTTCCGTCGTGTACAAGGTTTTATAGAAATCTGTCACAAGTTGTTTCATCTCAGCCTTGTCCTCTACTCTTATACCCAGCGCATTGTGTAGAGCTCGAATCATATTCTTCCTACGCCGCATATTTGCTCTCATGTGAAAATTTTTTGTGTTGCGATCACCCGCAGTCAGCCACTGTATGCGCGATCTTTGTCTCCACATTAACTCCTCCCTATGATAGAGCTCAACCAGTCGTTCATTCAACTTTTGCTCAAGGTGATTTGGAGCAATCCTAGACGGAACACTCCGAAGCCTCTCTAACTCCGCTTTTGCCTTCTTGATCTCCTTCCTAACACTTCCAAAAGTTGCATCCTCCCATGCCGAGAGGTTCTTTGACAGAAGCTCCAATTTTCTGCGAATCCCCTCAACTCCTTGATCCGCTTGCAGTTCGCTCCATCCTGAGCTGATAGTGTCACGCCATGATTCATGTGACTCCCACGTCACTTCGTACCGGAAGCTCGGTTTAGGGCGTGGTAAAACCTCTTCAAACTGTACGAGTATTGGTCCATGATCCGAGGACACCGAAGTTAAGTTTGTAACCTTGGCCATAGGGAAAAGCGCCGCCCAATCAGTTGTGGCCATCGCTCTGTCAAGCCTCACGCGGGTGTAGGATCCCCCGGTCACTTTTTTCTCAAAGGTCCAAAATCTGCCATGATAGCCCAAGTCCATCAACATGCAAACGTCAACCGCATCCCGGAAACCTTGTATTTGTGCATTACTCCGATTAGCAGCTCCCTCATGTTCATCCGGACATAAAACTTCGTTAAAATCGCCCAAACACAGCCAAGGGAGGTTGCTAAAAGACGCCAACCCCTTTAGGAGATCCCATGTTTGGTGTCTCAGTTGTGTCTGGGCCTCGCCATACACGCATGTCAACCTCCATGGGTCTTTCCCTTCCTCTACCACCTTTGCATCAATATGATAAACAGAATCACCCAAGATCTCAACATTTATTGTATTATTCCAAAAAATCCCTATTCCTCCACTTCTTCCTTGACTATCTATCGCATAGGCATTATCATAGCCCAAAGTGTTAGCTAAAGCTTCTACACGTGCACCCTTTACTTGAGTTTCAACAATACACAACACGGTAGGGGTAAATTTCTTCGCAAAGTCGCTACGCGCACAACAGGCTGGGCCTCGACCTGAAGTTCCGCATGCTACCTGGGCCACATCGTCAAGATGGAAAAACGATTCCTAATGGCCGGCTCCTGCCACTGTCAGGGTGGAAAAAGAATGAAAACTAATCCAATCCAATTGTGAACCAAACTCCCAACCTCGCCTTCCATCTATGGGGAAGTAGCCAGCCGCACGATACTATGATAGCATGAGATTCGATTTTTATTAGTCCCATATATCGCTTCTTTAAATAAAGTCAGCCAAGAAAGACCCGATAAATCCCACTCAAAAAGAAAGAAAAGATAACATAGAGGAAAGGAGGGGACAATCCAGACGCGGCGGGTGGTGGGATTCAACGGTCGGCGGGGTGCTCGTGCTGCCGGCCACGAACACACCACATAGAGGCAGGCAGGAAGGGGCCGGGGCGGTGATCGAGGTAGACTATGTCGGCGGCGGCTGCACATCGGGACTGGAGATCGGGAGGGTGCGGTGGCTTGTGTTGATGGGGACGATAGATCCAGAGTGGAGGCCAGCTCCGGACGCGGCGGATGGCGGGGTTCGTCGGTCGGCGGGGTGCTGGACGCTGGTGCTGCTAGCGGCAAACGCAACACAGAGAAGAGGAACTCAGGTACCAGGAGCACAGTCCACCACCAGCTTCTCTCTTTCCATGTTGCGGACAGCCGCAGACTTTGCGGTTGGGCACGTACTGAGGACTGGAGGAGCGCACGCACGCTGCGGTCATTTAGGACCCCACACCGACATGTTGCTGGGACACTTGCGGAGCTGGCCGGCAAAGGCGCAGTACTGTGCGAGCATAGCCGTGCGGCCCTTCTCGATGGCGGTGGAGCCGGCGTCGGCGAAGGCGTACATGGTGGCCATCTGAATCTGGTAGTGGTATGTGATCCTGTTGAGGATGGACAGAGGATGTACTGACGCCTGACAAGACATCGATGACCAGTGTTGTATACGGGTCTAACTCCATGCAATCAAGTTGAATCATTGAATAGGTGACGAAGAGTTTGCTTGGTAGCTGCTTGTGGATTCTCCCGATCAGAGAGAGTAGGCTGGTAGTACGAGTTACTCTGTATTTTCATTGGATGCAACATACGCGGGATGTTGCGACGCCCAGCGGACAATGCGGGGTGCCCGCTTGAACCCGTTTGTGATGATGCAGTCAGCTCAGAGGCAACTTTGCGGGTTTTTGTTTGACGGCGGAGCGGCGGGATGACCCGTCCATCTTGCAACCTGACGCAAGGGCGCGGCAGGCGCTGCTGGTCGGCGGTGCGAGATGCGGAAGGAGCTGTGGCATGCGGTCGCTGCGCTGCGGAGACATGGAGATGGATTGGATTGGGTCTTCCCTGACAAAGACAATCTTCATGGTACATGATGAAGACGGCAGCTATAGCTACATGAGCGTGACCCACAAAAAAAATGTAGATGTACATTTTTTTTGCGGGAACAAAAAATGTAGATATACATGTACGCACAGGACGCTCTTGCTCTTAATGAAAAAACTAACTACACACATGAGTCTTTATTTTGCCACAAAGATCATCCTATTTCGGGTACAATGACCAACCAAGATCATGTAAAAAATAGACTCTGTGTCGGAAAATTAAATAATCTCACAATGACAAAATAAATTTTCAATATCTCTAAGAAAAAAATGAATTTGAGGTACCCTAAAATAATTATTAGCCTCCTTAGATTTCCTCAGTTTAAAATTGTACCAGCATAATAAGGTTTGAAAATGCAGATATTTTGTTGGAAATGTCATCAATGAGATTTTGTATAGTAAAAACTCTCTTATTTTATGCACAAAGACTACAACTAACATGCTAAAAAATCGACACTAGCAGTAGATACTCTATAGCTATAAATCTATGTATGAAATAATGCGTGTCTTAGTAACTATTTTTGGCACTATTAAAGTTGAATTGTAAATTAAGCTTTCCCTGCTTATGCTATTATTGAAATGATGGGCATGTACCCGTGGAGTGTCTTAAACAATTATTATTACGCCAAGGATTTTATTTCTCCCGTTGCAACGCACGGGCATGTTGCAGTACAGCTCAAGGCAGATCGTAGATTACATGGCTAAGCAGCCCACCTGTGTTTTGTAATTGTTTGTTGTGTTATTTAAATTAAATTGGTTTATGTATTCTGCTGGAGTAGTCACATGTCATACTAATTTCAGAAGAACAATTTCTAATTTAATAGTTAATGTATTGTTGGTCTAAAATGAAAATCCCAAACAAAAACAGAGTCACAATTTGTATTTATGCGACGAATAATGAAAGTTTCAAATGCTAAATTTAAACTAAGATTTTTGAAATAAACTATTGTCTCTAAAGCTTGTCTCATGTAAGCCATCAACTAAATGTATTATATTAGCATGAATAATTGTTAAGTGCAACCAGTGGTCAGTTTTATTTGATTTTGAATAAACAAGGTGGGCTATACATTATATGATCTCAGTAGCTTGATTTGAACCCCGTTGCAACGCACGAGCCCTTTTGCTAGTCTATCCTTAATAATAAAGCACGGATTGACTCCGTGGCCCTTTTGCTAGTCTATCCCTAATAATAAAGCACGGATTGACTCCGTGGGTTCACCGTCACAATACGCTTCTTCCCATGAATTTACGCTTTCAGTTTTTTTCACCTAGATTATTTTCTACATCGGAGGTGGTACTATTTTTACCTGCGTATTGATGTTCTCCTGATCAATAAGACCTCTATAAATATATTTGCGATCAAAAAGGCCAGTCAGCGATTCATGTACGACCCGATCAACAATGGGATTCATTGAGCTTTTATATTCAACCTGCATATAAATACGCCGCTGGTTGAAACCGTGGGCTTCGGTAGATCGAGATTGAAATAGATCGACATCGAGAGAATAGAAGGGGGTGACCTAGGATTTGAGATTGAAATAGATTGAGATCAAGATAATAGAAGGGGTGACCTAGGATTGGGAGACAGTAGTCAGGCGGCAGCGGCGACGACGGCTGAGAAAGTCGGAAACACAGTTAGGCAGCTCTTCTAATCTCTCTTCTCTGCCGAGATCGGCGATAGTAGCATGCCAGCATCACATTGACGATGCCATGCCACCATGGTCCAAACAACTAGGAACCCACACCATGACTTCAATGGCAAGAAGAGCAAGCGATTGTTGTAGCCGTACTGGAGGCTCCCTCGGCGACCGCCGGGACGAGCTCAAGTTGCAGCCGTCAAGGTCGCGATTCGAGCTAGCCATGCACCCATGCATGTTCGACGATGACAACGATGAGGGGCACTGAGGCGAGGAGGCGGCGGCCGGCACGAGCTTCCGGAGGATGGTGTGGAGTCGGACTATGAGGACGGTGGCGACAAGGACTATCTCCGGCTGGGTCTCGGTGTAATGGCACCGCCCGCCTCTGTTAGGGTACGTTCCACTCGTCCCGAACGCGAAAAAAAATCAGAAGTGCAAAAACTCCAGCAGCAGCCTGCGGGTCTCGTCGCTCGTCTGGAGAAGCTCGAGAGCCACCAAGGAGTCTGCCAATCCGTCCCTGATCCAGGTCCGCATCTGGCATCATTAGCTCCTCGAACGTGATCAGCTGGCCCAGCCTCGCCATGGAGCGCACGGGCTTGGCAGCGGAGATGATGTTGTTGTCGTTGCGGTCGAAGGCATGTAGTCCACGGATGACCTCGAGCAACTGCGCCTGCTTGTCGAGGCGTGGAGCGTGAGGCGTGAGCACCGGCATAATGACGGGCGCCAGCTCGGCCGCCCGCTAACATCTGCATCAATGGCCAGCAGCAGAGGGACTGGCCGCCCGGCGGCTGCAAGCTTTAGGCCAGAGCAGGGCATGGAGCTCGAGACCTATTGACGCCTGTCATATCATCATCCAATCCTGGCAGCCCTTCGCCTACCTCTGCCCTGCATTCTTATTTTTTTTAGAACGAAGGCTCACAGTGAGCCCGGCTTTGAATTAACAAAGCCATTAACCGGCCAGGGATACAAACTCTGGAGTACAACCTCGACACAGAACCATAAAAAAAAGAAATCACGGCAAGATACAATGGTGCCAGGAGCAGCTCACATGCCAGACATACAACAAACTGCAAAAAAGGATCTACATGAAGCACCAAGCTTGAGGATGTCAAGGCCTCTTGCACACGCGAAGCCTAGGAGAAGGGGGATGCCGGCTTAGGAGAGGAAGATCAGATGACCGAAGAGGCAGCCCTAGCCACAACATCTGGGACCAGCCAGGAAGCACCACCATCCAGATCCATTGTCGAAGAAGGCCCCTGCCTCCTCGCCTGGCTCGAAAGGCGCCGAACCGTCGACAATGAACACGTTCACCCTAGAACCTGGATGAGAGGCACCGATGGCATCCACATGGTTGGGATTAGGCAGACGCGACCTGTCGTCGACTTCTCACCTGGAGCAGAGCAACACCGAAAACCAGAGACTTGGGCATTCAAGAGGAGAGCTGCCAGGATGCACGCAGGAGCAGCAGCCCCCCACCAGGGGGAGCACAGCACCGCTGGAGATAACTGCTGCCGCCGACACCCACTGCACACCTCACGGCGAAGACCAAATTCCCACCTTGCTCCCAAAGCAGCGCCTTCAAGAAGGAAACGGCGCCAAGGGCGTCGCCGCCGCCCAACATCGTTGGGGTTTTCACCCGGGAGGACAAGGGGGAGGGGGTGGGGAAGGTATACCTGACCAGCGCCTCCAAGAAGGTGCGCGGCGCCCGCGGGCGTCGCCGCCGTCACAGCCAGCAAGGCGGCTAGGGATTTCTCCTGGCAAACTTCCCGTCCCCACTCCCACCCGGCGAAGAAACCGGCGTCCAGGACGGAGCCGGCCAGATCTGGGGGGAGGACTTGCGAATCCGCCGAAGAGGGTGGAGGGCGGCCAGATCTGGAGCCGCTGAGCCGAAGCCGCCGCTGCCACGCCCTGGCGCGCATCCACCGGCTGCCTCGCCGTCCACACGGCCGAGGGGCACCGGCCCGCACCTGCGCCACCATGCGCCGAGGGTCCGGTGGCGCCAATCCCGCCGGGGCCGCCGCCCCGGGTCGCAAGGCCCCCCGCGAGAGATGCAGGGCAGCAGGAGAGGCCCCGCCGCCACCATCCTCAGCAGCGCCCCGGGCGAAGCCGGCGGCTGCCTCAGGCGGCGGCGAGGAGAGGGGTGGCGGGGGAGGAGACGGCGGCGGCGGGCTAGGTTTTCGGCCCTCGAGTCGCCCGAGAGGGCGACGCGAGGGAGAGAGGCGCGGCCGCCCTGCATTCTTATCCGATCAAGAGCTGCTATACATTCAAAAAAGTTCCTTGTCGTACACCCTTCCAAATTTGAATATATCTTGGGTCAGTTCTAGATGTCCACGAGTTTGTAGTCTGCAAGTTTTTTATACTATTAAAAAACAATTTCAGTGATGAAAGGCAGCAGCTTATTAATCCTACTCTTCTACCGATAATGCCTTTTATCACTGATGCATGGTCACTGATGCATGTGTCTTCAATTATGATAGGCCATAGCTGGAGCGGTCTTGCCATCTGAACATCCGTATAGTGAAACAAAAGCAGTACGCACATATGCCTCTACATGCTGATCTGCATCATTAGCTTGAATGCATAGCCATCTTGCATATTCTTTGACCCCCATGATATCTCTGCTTAATTAATTTAGCAGATCAAGTTTATGCAAGATGATGGCATCATTTGTGTAGGTATCTGTTGACTGTCTCTATTTCACAAATATGAGGATTTCCCCTCAAAAGCATCTACCAGTCTTATTCTTAAGGAAGGACCAAGCCTATTATTTTGATTTTAAGTTGTCCGACTCATTATATAGTACTTAAAATTGCATATTGAATTTCGAACATGACTTCATTTTCTTCGGAAAAATTGAAACTTTTGCTACTGGAATTTGCCATGCTAGGAGAGATACTAAACAATTGTATATTTAATGATCGATATATTAAAGCCATAATGCATAATTAGTACGTAAGCAAATAACAGTAGAACTATATATCTTACAATACTATATTTTAATTGTACTCATGCATAAATATCAATGGAGACATGTCCTTCTTTATGTCCTATGTTTCAGCATGACTAGAGCTAGCTTGAGAAGAGAAGTTAGTGCACGTCCCTTAACTCCATTGCATGGTAATTGCTTCACTTTAATATTTTCTTCAGTTTATAAATTTTCATGAGATGAAATACGAGGTTATCTTTTACGAATATACATGAGTAGTAGATGTTATGGACAAGGCAAGTGTAAAAACTTGGTCACTCCTAAACATTTAAACCTTGCATTAACACATTATTTGTTAAAGGAAAGAATTAAATACATGTAGTTCGATTAAAAAAAGATTGTAAAATTGTAGGGAGGATTAAAATTTTACAATTTGATTCTATTTTTGAGAGTAAATAATAATAATATGAGTAACAAGACACTAATTCAAGTGTATAATAGTTAAATCCAATTGGCTGCTCATTTATGTTTGATTCTTTCCCTAGGAAAAACATTAATAACATTCATATAATTTCTTAAGGGTTTTTAATCATGCACGGATCCTAGACCATAAGGATATTTTTTAAATAATCTCAAAGAGATTTTGTTAGCTAGCCAAAACAGTTACATATTTGTTTTTGCAAAATTTGATGGTATGTCTATGAATTAGCTATGTCCTATTTATTATTAATGTTAGGAAGACATGTGGATAAACACATGCTATTCATTTCTAGCAGCTTCGCTTTGATTTATAGTGAAGCACCAGCATTGTCTCACACACCATGACTATTATCGGTGATGGTGGAAAGGGGATAAGAGATGACATGCGTGGGACACCATGTTGAAACCAGGACATTGATCTATGGGGCTTTTGAGCCATGGTTATTAGTATAGAGTCAAACAATTTTTTCTCCTCCGTTGCAACGCACGGGCATTTTTGCTAGTCTATCCCTAATAATAAAGCACGGATTGACTCTGTGGGTTCACCGTCGTAATATGCTTTTTCTCATGAATTTACGCTTTTAGTTTTTTTTCTTTAACACGTACATAAACTTCATGTCCATCATACGGATTGTTCGTCACGTTTTGTTTTGGAGAGTTTCAAACGTTTGGTCGTCCGCCCCACTCCCGCACGCGTAGGACTCTTACCAAAGCAGATTCGTCTAAACAAATTTGATTCCTCTACAACTCAGAGCGGAGCAGGGAATCGATCTATTTCTACCATCCAAACAAGCCGCGTTCAAAAGTTTCCACGTGATAAACCTGGAAGCTGCGCCCAAGGAGGTTCTACTGCCGCATCGGAGATGGCCTAAAGCATCCTGGTTCTTTTTCAAGCATCCTGGTTCTTGGTGTGAACTTGGTGTTGTCCTTCACCCGGCCTATCCTACTCCCCTACCTGGCGATTGGAGCAAGGGGCGAATATGGGCCGGACGGCCGGTGGTTGCATGCGAGTGGTCTGTCACCTACCCGGGCTAGCGGCTGGGGGTGGTTATCATGTAAGCCAGAGTGCGGCGGCGTAGAAGCCACATGGGCCCAACAAGTAGCTCGTCAGCCGATGGCTACAGGCCCGTTGGACCCCCGCGATAATGTTGTGCTCAGTACCAACTGTCACAACCTAGCTAGTCATGCATTAGAGTGTTGCATCATGTTTACTCTTTCATCAAAAACTTGAAATGGGGATGACAGAACCCCCAGTCCCCTCTGAAACCAACTAGGGTTACTAAAATAATTTTTCAATGAACCTGAAATGCCCTTCTAAAATGCTCATCATTTTTGTCTTGGTTCAGAACCTCTGCCAAAAATGGTGCACATTTTACTAGGCCATCCTAGGGTTTTTGAATTAAATCATAAATATTTGAAATTGGGCATTTAAAATAATATAAAATATTTAAATGCTCAAATATCTCCAAACTAAAATGTTTCATGTTGGAAATAATCCAACTATGGGCCAGGAATAGTTTCGTGATTTTTGAACTTGCCTAGGTATTTTATTTAATTCAACAAAGTTGCAGATATATTAAATAAAACAGAAACAGAAAAAAAGGGGAAAACTTACCTGGGCTCCTCCACTGTGCGGCCCAGCCAGCTGGCCGGCCCAGCCAGCAGCCGGCCCAGCCCACCACTGCAGCTCTCCGTCGTCTTCCTCCCCTCGCCCCGAAGCTGCTGCGTGCTCGCGCGCGCACGGCCGCGCGGCCACCTCCTGCTTGCCGACGAGCTCCTGGCCGCGTGGACGACTCCCGCAGGCCGTCCCGATCCCCCCTGCTCTCTCTCACTCTCTCCCGGCTCTTCCTTCCTCTCTCTCGCTTTCTCTCTCACACGGCCGAACACCACCGTCGCCGTCGTTCGCCATAGCAGCCATCTCCGGCCACCCCTCGCTCCCCCGACTAGCTCAGGAGCTCCACCTCGACTCCCTCTTCCTCCCCACCGCTCCACAGCTCCCCGGAAGCCCTGCATCGCCGCCATGTCGCCGTTCCCCTCTTCGGGCTCCGATCATCGTCGCCGTCGAATTCGTCGTCTCCAGCGCGTCCCCGAGCCCGCTAACCACCTCTGCAGCCCCGCGGTGAGCCCCGGATCGTTTCCCCCTTCTCCCCTGGTCTCTCCCGACCTCTAGGCCCTAGCCCCACCTTGGCCGAGAGCTCCACGCCGCCGGCGATGTCGCCGTCGTGGCCACGGTCACCGTAGCACCCAACCGAGCACACCATCGTGCTCCACACCTCACTAGGAGCACGTAGCGCGCACTAACGCCTCCCCAAGCCCCCTGCAACGTCGATTCCGACCGCACCCGAACTCCGGCAGCCGCAGCCGAGCTCGCCGCCGTCAACTCCGGCCACCCCGAGCCCAACCACCACCACCAATAGTCGCGGCTCAACCTCAGCAACACGTAGATGCCTTCCGCCGTCCGTTTGGTTGCCGGAATGGCAAAAAGCACTTTCGCCGCCGTCTCGGGCCTCGCCGGCGTCATGTCGCCGGTGGGGTTTGACATGTCCGACCTGAGGTTTGACCCCCCAGGGTCACTGACGCGTGGGCCCTGTCGGACAGGTAGTTAGTTAGTACTAATTACCGTTAGTCAACCCCCCCTGACACTGACAGTGGGCCCCAGCGCCACTAATCCCTAATTAGGATTAATTTAAACCTGTTAAACCCCCCCTGTCACTGACGTGTGGCCCCCACACGTCAGGTTTGACTCCAGCCAGCCGCAGTTGACCACTGACGTCATGCTGACGTCATGCTGGCGCAATAATTATAATTTCTGGATTTAATTTAAATCAGGAAATTCCAGAATATTATTTAAACTTCAAAAATTCATAACTTTTATTCTGTAACTCCAAATTGGACAAATTATATATGAAAAATGATCAGAAAAATCCAATCTATCCATCTGTACTATTTTCATGCATGATCAAACAAGTTAAATTGATGTTTTAAGAAGAACAAGGAAAAGCACTTTAAAAAGGCCATATTTGAATTTGAAATTTGAATCCTTGATTCAAATTTGTTCAAACCCTTCTGGTTTTAGTTGCATTAGCCCAATACACTCATATTGCCATGTTTCATGCATGCATCATATTGTTGCACATTGTTTGGTGATGTTTGTGTATCGGTGCTCTCTGCGGCAGGTTCTGTCCCCGAGGAGTACCGTGATTACCCTAACGAAGAACCGTATCAGTGCATCGAACCATCAGGCAAGCAACCAACCATTTGATCATATCGATACAATCCCATGTTCTCGCTCCTGCTCTCTTTTACTGCATTAAGACAACGCGATTCAAACTGCTGTGTGCTACGGTAGTTGAACCCATTTCCTCTGCATGACCTGTCATTGCCACAGTAACTAGATGAAACCCACTAGCATGTGTAGGAGTTGCTTGAGCCATATGTATGTGTTGTTCCTACCTTGCTATGCCTGCTATGCTTAGAGTCGTGTCAGGTCTGGTTCATCGGGGTGATGGGCTGGAGTGAAATGGTTATGTCGGTAATGAGAGTGGTGTGGTGAACACGATTTGGTAAAGGTATCAATGAGAGGACATGTAGGAGTACATGGTGGGTTGTTTCATTGAAGCCGACCTTAAGCACTGAGATCTGTATGTGTGATTTAAGAATCAGCTACTACCATGCATTGGGCCCGAAACCAATGGACCCTCTCGGCTTCTTATTCACCCTAGTTCTCCGTCCAGGAGTTGCAAGTAGTTTCTGGTGTTTGTAGCCTACTGGAGGCCGTGGACAGCGCTGACCGTAGGGGTGGGCTGTGATGCGGTAGGTACGTGGCCGGGTGTACCGAATACCCGTTAGGTATCTCGGGAACCCTGTTCACATCGTTCGGGGCCGTATGGGAAACCTCGGCCGGACTCCCTGCGGATGGAACCTGGATAGGCGATAAACCTGGACTGGAGGCTTAGGTGATTAGGTAGGTCGTGGCCGACACCCACGTTGGGCTTCCACTTGAAGGTTGCCGAGTACATGTCGTGTAAACGACGGTAAGTGGTGAGAGCGTGTATGAAGAAGTACCCCCTGCAGGGTTAACATGATCTATTCGAATAGCCGCGTCCGCGGTAAAGGACTACTTGGTTGCCTATACAGTTCATAGACAAGTAAATGGAAACTGTTAAAAGCCTCAAGACAAGTGTGAGTGCCGAGGATGGCTCTTCCGTAGGAAGACGGAGGTGGATCCTCGGTAGTGTATTGAAGTGGTGAGTAGTGGACTCGTGTGCGCAAAACCATTTCAAGTTGGAGTATCGTAGGATAGCCTAGCCAAGAGTCAAAGCTGGCTTGCTGCAATAACTCCACCAACCCTTCTTGATACTATGCATGTATGTAGGATCTGATGTAAGTCTTGCTGAGTACCTTTGTACTCATGTTGCTATAATCTACATTTTTACAGAAGACGCTGCAACCCCTTCTGATGGGTTCTATGTAGACGTTGACATCAACGAGTAGGCTAAAGACCCAGGTGGTGACCCTGAGCTTGTGAAGGACCACGTAGTATAGCTAGGCTTTCCAAGCCTCTTTTATTTTACTAGTTGTCTGTACTCAGACAAGTTACTTCCGCTGCTGGTTTGTATGACTGTATGACTTGTATGTTGGGTCGTGAGACCCGTACCTTTGTGTATGATATGTATGGCTCCCTGAGCCTTAAATAAAGTACTTGTGTCATAGAGTCATGTTGTGATGCTTCGTTGTATTTGCACATATCGAGCATATTGTGTGTATGATTGAAATGCTTGGTATGTGTGGGATCTGACTATCTAGTTGTTTATCTTTAGTAGCCTCTCTTACCGGGAAATGTCTCCGAGTGTTACCGCTGAGCCATGGTAGCTTGCTACTGCTCTGGAACACTTAGGCTGGCCGGCATGTGTCCTTCTTCGTTCCTGTGTCTGTCCCTTCGGGGAAATGTCACGCTTTGAGTATCGGAGTCCTGTTAGCCTGCTACAGCCCGGTTTACCGGAGTCCTGCTAGCCCAGTGCTACAGCCCGGACCCACTTGCTGATGACCGACACGTTCGAAGCTGGGTCATGGATGCCTGTCCCTGTAAGTCTGTGCCACTTTGGGTTTACGACTAGTCATGTCAGCCCGGGCTTTTTATCAGATGGATGCTAGCGACACTATCATATACGTGAGCCAAAAGGCGCAAACGGTCCCGGGAAAAGGTAAGACGACACCCGTGGGGATACCGTGCGTGAGGCCGCAAAGTGATATGAGGTGTTACCAGCTAGATCAATGTGATATCGAGTCAGGGTCCTGACAGCGTTGGCATCAGAGCCGGACTGCCTGTAGGTTCTCCAAGCCAAACTGGTCGATGTTGAGTCTAGAAATTCTTTAGTTATATGTAGGGGAATTGTTTGTGGGTTGGAACGTAAGGCTCTTTTTACTCCTTTATCTTATGACCTTCTGATCTGAGTCAGTCCATTCTTCCACCGGGGGTTAAGGAATTAGGATCTATACTCTCTATCAGGATCACGAGTTACTAATCAGTAGTACCTTATAAGTTTGATGGTTACCAGCCTAGTTCAGTTCTACTACCACATTATGTTGCCAGAATGGTTTCAGAACTTTGATATGATGATGATGAGTGTGTACGAAATCCTTTGTCAAATGTCTCAAATCCTTTTTGAGCATTTACAGCTGTTATGCTGCCGAAATTTTGCTAGAAATTCTAATGCCTTTGCATTATGATTGTGCTTTCAGATGGCCACTCGCGACCTCAATCAAGTGGTTCGCCTGACTCGATGCCTAGATGTACCCGGCCATACTGCTAAGTTGGTCAGGGTAATGACTGAGGCTGGATACCGCTGGTATCCCGAGTACACGGTCGAAGAGCAATTCCGAGATTTTAATCAAAGCCAGTATCTCTGCACTGTCAGGATATTTCCATCTTATCCTGGATCCACCGAGCCTCTTCACTGCTCCTATGGACTCGGGGTTACTATTGAGATGGCTGTGCAGGACGCCGCCTACTCTATGATGACCATTATGCGAGTCAGATCTGGGTTATTTCGGGACTCTGATTTCCGGTATATGCCAGGATCACTTCCGGGAGCGCAAGGGTATCTCCAGGCTATCTATGCTGACCCCACTCAGGAGGATTCACGGACTCGCACCACTGCTAAGATGCTCGAGGATAAGGACCATGAAAATCGGGCCTTAAGGCTAGAGCTCTTCAACACCCGTGCTGACCACTGGGCCACTTTGACTCGGTTCGCACCGGCGGTGCAAGCTGGATATTCAGATATGCGCGATCTCTATCCTGTGAGATCTGCTCTGCCAGACGTGATGGTTTGGCGTGATGTAGGAGGCATCACCCCACCTCGCGGTCCCCGCAGGCCACCGTTTGTTGGTCCAAGGCCTCATCCTAGCCCCTATGGTCCACAAGCTCCGCGAGACCGTCTGTTTCCAGATGATCATGTTGAGCTCCCAGGCTATGGAGGTGACTTCTACGAGGACTACTACGGATCGGTCTGAGTTAGTGGTAGTATCACTAGTTCGCACTAGCTGTGTCGTCCATCGTCCCGCGTGACTCGTGGGATATGACCTAGTTTGTACTCTTTCCGGAGGTGTAGAAAAATAATGTATAGGAGCTTGGAATGCCTCCGATGAGATGTAATCCTCTTTCACCGTAATAGTACTTTGTTTGGTCTTGTACTAAACCCTGTATGGTGTGTATGACGATGGAATAAAAGAAGCAGTTTCTGTATCTACCATGTCATACGGATGATCATCTTGCATTCCGAGTTATTCCTTACATTCTGTATCCTATGTCGGAATTTCATCATCCTGACTAAATCATTGTCTTGTTTACCTAGGATGGTCAACACGCGCGCTAACCCTGCTTCTCAAGAGCAGGCCGAAGGCAGTGAAGCCAGGGATGTAAATCTGCCTCATCCTCCTTCACTAGCCGAGGTGATGATGGAAGCTGAGAGAAACAAGCGGGAGACAAACCGTTTGTTGGAGCGTATTGAACAGAATACAGCACACCATCAGAGGGCTAACGTGGTGTCACTCAGTGATTTTATCAAATTGCATCCACCCACGTTCCACCACTCCGTCGAGCCTCTCGACGCTGATGACTGGCTTCGCAGTATCTCTCACAAACTGCGTTCCGCGCTGGTAGCGGAGGCTGACAAGGTCACCTTTGCTGCATATCATCTTGAAGGCCCCGCCAGTCTATGGTGGGAGAATTATGGAGCTATGCGCCCAGCGGGCCATGTCACAACTTGGGCTGAGTTCAGCGAGGCTTTCCGTGAACATCACATTCCGGAGGGTCTCATGGACCGTAAACGTGAAGAATTTTGCAGTTTCACCCAAGGCCGACTTTCTGTGGATGCCTATAGCAGGGAGTTTGGTAATCTCGCACGATATGCAACTGAGGAAGTTTCTACTGACGCCAAGAAGCAAGCAAGGTTCCGTAAGGGCCTTAGTCCTGAGCTTCGCCGCGACCTCCGTCTGCATGAGTGCACATCTTTTTCGAAACTTGTCAACAAAGCCATCAGTGCTGAAACTGGTCAGACTGACTATGACGCAACACGCAAGCATGGACGTGACATGGGTTCCTCATCCGGTGCTGGTCCTCAGAAGCGCCGCGTGTGGGTACCCAACACCGCCCTGCCACCCAGGTTTACACCGAGGCCATCCTTCCAGGCGCCTCGCCCCGTTCAACAGTCTGCTCCAGCCAAGCCCTATGGGGGTCCAACTAACAATGCTCCTCCACGTACCAGTTCCGTGACTTGTTTCAAGTGTGGGGAATCTTGTCACTATATGCGTGAATGCCCCCAGACCAACCCCAATCAATCTGCTAAAGCTGTTGGCCGTGGCAAGCCGACAGGAAAAGTATTCCACGCCAAGCCGGTCACCGCTTCACGTGGCCATGTCAACTGTGTCTCTGCCGAAGAAGCTCAAGAGGATCCCAACGTCGTTCTCGGTACGCTTCTTGTTAATTGCCACCCGGCATCTGTTCTTTTCGATACAGGAGCCTCTCATTCTTTTATATCCGAAAGTTATGCTCGTCTGCATAACGTTGCATTCTGTGACATGCCATCCACTATGGAAATCTCTACCCCTGGGTCTAGATGGCAGACCTCTAGGGTAAGTTATGGAAATGAGATCCAAGTCGACAGACTTGTTTTCCTTGCGTCTTTGATAGCCCTTAAATCTTCAGATATTAATATCATTCTGGGTATGGACTGGATGTCGGCTCATCATGCCCAAATCGATTGCTTCTCTAGGACTGTTCAACTCACCCATCCTTCGGGAAAGATAGTTAATGTCTTGACCCGAATAGCCAAGCGACAATTATATTCTCTTAACGCCAGCCCTTTGCCAGACCTTGAGGACGTTTCGGTAGTCCGTGACTTCCCGGATGTCTTTCCAGAGGAATTGCCAGGTGTTCCACCTGACAGGGATGTTGAGTTTGTAATAGACCTCATTCCAGGAACCGTTCCGATTGCTAGAAGACCTTATAAGATGGCACCCCTAGAACTAGCCGAGCTTAAGAAACAACTCGATGAGTCCTTGAAAAAGGGTTTCATCCGACCTAGCTCATCTCCGTGGGCTTGCCCCGTCCTATTCATCAAGAAGAAGGATGGTACGGACCGGATGGTTGTAGATTACCGACCTGTCAATTTGGTCACAATCAAGAACAAATATCCGCTTCCCAGGATCAACGACCTGTACGATCAGCTCGCTGGATCCTCAGTCTTCTCCAAGATGGATTTGAGGTTGGGCTACCATCAAATCAAAATCAGAAACGGGGACATTCCTAAAACGGCCTTTGTTACTCGTTACGGCCAATACGAGTACACCGTCATGTCCTTCGGTTTAACCAACGCTCCAGCCACCTTTTCTCGGTTAATGAACTCAATCTTCATGGAGTATTTGGATAAATTCGTCGTGGTTTACCTCGATGATATACTCATCTACTCCAAGAACGAGGAAGAACATGCCGAACATCTCAGGCTAGTGTTGCAGAAACTTCGAGAGCATCGCCTTTATGCCAAATTTTCTAAATGTGAATTCTGGTTGTCAGAAGTGACCTATCTGGGTCATGTAATATCTGGTAAAGGTATTGCTGTTAACCCTGAGCGAGTTCAAGCCGTCCTTAACTGGACTCCACCTGAATCGGTCAAGCAAGTTCAGAGTTTTCTAGGCTTAGCGAGCTATTGTCGTCGCTTTGTCGAGAACTTCTCCAAAGTTGCCAAACCTCTAACCGAACTCCTCAAGAAAGATAAGAAGTTCGAATGGACTCCACAATGTGAGCACAGCTTTCAGGAACTGAAAAGACGCCTGACTTCTGCTCCCGTACTGGTACCGCCAGACTTCTCCAAGGACTTTGTTATCTACTGCGACGCCTCGCGACAAGGACTAGGTTGCATTCTCATGCAAGATCGACACGTAATTGCCTACGCTTCACGGCAATTGCACCCACATGAGGAGAATTATCCTACTCATGATCTAGAGCTTGCAGCCGTAGTCTATGCACTTAAGACCTGGCGACATTACCTCCTCGGTAATCGTTGCGAAATATTCACTGATCACCAAAGTCTGAAGTATATTTTCACCCAACCGGATTTGAATCTCAGGCAGAGACGTTGGGTTGAATTGTTCACCGACTTCGACTTAGGAATAACCTACACCCCAGGGAAAGCCAACGTCATGGCTGATGCGCTAAGTCGTAAATCTTATTGTAACAACCTGATGTTACAACAAAGTCAACCGCTTCTCCATGAGGAATTTCGGAAGCTTAACCTTCATATTGTTCCTCAAGGTTTTCTCTCCACCTTGGTGGCAAAACCTACCCTTACGGATCAAATTATCAAAGCACAGAAGGTAGATCTGGGAATCTCCCGCATCAAGAGGAACATTCAGAAAGGAATTGCGAATTGTTTCTCCATTAATGATCAAGGAGTCGTATACTTCGGGAATCGACTAGTAGTTCCCAAAGTGCGCAACCTAAGGCGATTAATCCTTAAGGAAGCTCATGAATCTCCTCTCACTATTCATCCCGGTAGTACTAAGATGTATCAGGACCTACGCCAGAGGTTCTGGTGGACTAGGATGAAGAGAGAAATTGCTCAGTATATTGCTAACTGCGACGTCTGTCGTCGTGTAAAAGCAGAGCACCAACGGCCTGCTGGCACCCTTCAACCCTTAGCTATTCCTGAATGGAAATGGGATAAAATTGGTATGGATTTCATTACCGGTTTTCCCAGGACCAAGAGAGGGAATAATGCTATTTTCGTCGTGGTCGATCGTCTTTCCAAAGTAGCCCATTTCCTACCTGTTCGAGAGAGTATAACTGCTAGTCAGCTGGCAGACTTATACATCTCCCGAATAGTGTCCCTTCATGGTGTCCCTTTGGAAATTAACTCGGATCGAGGAAGTCTTTTCACCTCTCGATTTTGGGAAAGTTTCCAAAATGCTATGGGAACCCGTCT
>NC_041390.1:542612413-542624146 GCF_002162155.2 Triticum dicoccoides
AAGTTCTCTATGGACGACGATGTCGAACACCCCTTAACTGGTCAGAGACCGGGGAAAGACAATTCTTTGGCCCGGATATGATTCAGGAAGCAGAAGAACAAGTTCGTATCGTTCGTGAAAAGTTGAAAACAGCCCAATCCCGTCAAAAGAGTCAATATGACCGAAAACATAAGGCTATGACTTTCGAGGTTGACGAGAAGGCTTATCTTCGGGTCACCCCTCTGAAGGGAACCCATCGTTTCGGTATCAAAGGCAAATTGGCTCCTCGTTACATTGGACCTTTTCGCATTCTTGCCAAACGAGGAGAAGTTGCCTACCAGTTGGAACTACCTCCGCACCTCTCCAGAGTTCACGATGTCTTCCACGTTTCTCAACTCAGGCGTTGCTTCTCGGATCCTATCCGTGAAGTGGACCACGAAACGCTTGATCTCCAAGATGATCTTACATATCGAGAGTACCCCATTCGTATCCTTGATCAGGCCGAACGTACCACCCGACGTCATAATATCAAGTTTCTCAAGGTTCAATGGTCGCACCATTCTGAGGATGAAGCAACTTGGGAAAGGGAGGATCGTCTTCGACTCGAGTACCCCGCCTTCTTCCCGGAGGAACCCAAATCTCGGGACGAGATTCTTTTGAGTGGGGGTGAGTTGTCACAACCTAGCTAGTCATGCATTAGAGTGTTGCATCATGTTTACTCTTTCATCAGAAACTTGAAATGGGGATGACAGAACCCCCAGTCCCCTCTGAAACCAACTAGGGTTACTAAAATAATTTTTCAATGAACCTGAAATGCCCTTCTAAAATGCCCATCATTTTTGTCTTGGTTCAGAACCTCTGGCAAAAATGGTGCACATTTTCCTAGGCCATCCTAGGGTTTTTGAATTAAATCATAAATATTTGAAATTGGGCATTTAAAATAATATAAAATATTTAAATGCTCAAATATCTCCAAACTAAAATGTTTCATGTTGGAAATAATCCAACTATGGGCCAGGAATGGTTTGGTGATTTTTGAACTTGCCTAGGTATTTTATTTAATTCAACAAAGTTGCAGATATATTAAATAAAACAGAAACAGAAAAAAAGGGGAAAACTTACCTGGGCTCCTCCACTGTGCGGCCCAGCCAGCTGGCCGGCCCAGCCAGCAGCCGGCCCAGCCCACCACTGCAGCTCTCCGTCGTCTTCCTCCCCTCGCCCCGAAGCTGCTGCGTGCTCGCGCGCGCACGGCCGCGCGGCCACCTCCTGCTTGCCGACGAGCTCCTGGCCGCGTGGACGACTCCCGCAGGCCGTCCCGATCCCCCCCTGCTCTCTCTCACTCTCTCCCGGCTCTTCCTTCCTCTCTCTCGCTCTCTCTCTCACACGGCCGAACACCACCGTCGCCGCCGTTCGCCATAGCAGCCATCTCCGGCCACCCCTCGCTCCCCCGACTAGCTCAGGAGCTCCGCCTCGACTCCCTCTTCCTCCCCACCGCTCCACAGCTCCCCGGAAGCCCTGCATCGCCGCCACGTCGCCGTTCCCCTCTTCGGGCTTCGATCATCGTCGCCGTCGAATTCGTCGTCTCCAGCGCGTCCCCGAGCCCGCTAACCACCTCTGCAGCCCCGCGGTGAGCCCCGGATCGTTTCCCCCTTCTCCCCTGGTCTCTCCCGACCTCTAGGCCCTAGCCCCACCTTGGCCGAGAGCTCCACGCCGCCGGCGATGTCGCCGTCGTGGCCACGGTCACCGTAGCACCCAACCGAGCACACCATCGTGCTCCACACCTCACTAGGAGCACGTAGCGCGCACTAACGCCTCCCCAAGCCCCCTGCAACGTCGATTCCGACCGCACCCGAACTCCGGCAGCCGCAGCCGAGCTCGCCGCCGTCAACTCCGGCCACCCCGAGCCCAACCACCACCACCAATAGTCGCGGCTCAACCTCAGCAACACGTAGATGCCTTCCGCCGTCCGTTTGGTTGCCGGAATGGCAAAAAGCACTTTCGCCGCCGTCTCGGGCCTCGCCGGCGTCATGTCGCCGGTGGGGTTTGACATGTCCGACCTGAGGTTTGACCCCCCAGGGTCACTGACGCGTGGGCCCTGTCGGACAGGTAGTTAGTTAGTACTAATTACCGTTAGTCAACCCCCCCTGACACTGACAGTGGGCCCCAGCGCCACTAATCCCTAATTAGGATTAATTTAAACCTGTTAAACCCCCCCTGTCACTGACGTGTGGCCCCCACACGTCAGGTTTGACTCCAGCCAGCCGCAGTTGACCACTGACGTCATGCTGACGTCATGCTGGCGCAATAATTATAATTTCTGGATTTAATTTAAATCAGGAAATTCCAGAATATTATTTAAACTTCAAAAATTCATAACTTTTATTCTGTAACTCCAAATTGGACAAATTATATATGAAAAATGATCAGAAAAATCCAATCTATCCATCTGTACTATTTTCATGCATGATCAAACAAGTTAAATTGATGTTTTAAGCAGAACAAGGAAAAGCACTTTAAAAGGCCATATTTGAATTTGAAATTTGAATCCTTGATTCAAATTTGTTCAAACCCTTCTGGTTTTAGTTGCATTAGCCCAACACACTCATATTGCCATGTTTCATGCATGCATCATATTGTTGCACATTGTTTGGTGATGTTTGTGTATCGGTGCTCTCTGCGGCAGGTTCTGTCCCCGAGGAGTACCGTGATTACCCTAACGAAGAACCGTATCCGTGCATCGAACCATCAGGCAAGCAACCAACCATTTGATCATATCGATACAATCCCATGTTCTCGCTCCTGCTCTCTTTTACTGCATTAAGACAACGCGATTCAAACTGCTGTGTGCTTCGGTAGTTGAACCCATTTCCTCTGCATGACCTGTCATTGCCACAGTAACTAGATGAAACCCACTAGCATGTGTAGGAGTTGCTTGAGCCATATGTATGTGTTGTTCCTACCTTGCTATGCCTGCTATGCTTAGAGTCGTGTCAGGTCTGGTTCATCGGGGTGATGGGCTGGAGTGAAATGGTTATGTCGGTAATGAGAGTGGTGTGGTGAACACGATTTGGTAAAGGTATCGATGAGAGGCCATGTAGGAGTACATGGTGGGTTGTTTCATTGAAGCCGACCTTAAGCACTGAGATCTGTATGTGTGATTTAAGAATCAGCTACTACCATGCATTGGGCCCGAAACCAATGGACCCTCTCGGCTTCTTATTCACCCTAGTTCTTCGTCCAGGAGTTGCAAGTAGTTTCTGGTGTTTGTAGCCTACTGGAGGCCGTGGACAGCGCTAACCGTAGGGGTGGGCTGTGATGCGGTAGGTACGTGGCCGGGTGTACCGAATACCCGTTAGGTATCTCGGGAACCCTGTTCACATCGTTCGGGGCCGTATGGGAAACCTCGGCCGGACTCCCTGCGGATGGAACCTGGATAGGCGATAAACCTGGACTGGAGGCTTAGGTGATTAGGTAGGTCGTGGCCGACACCCACGTTGGGCTTCCGCTTGAAGGTTGCCGAGTACATGTCGTGTAAACGACGGTAAGTGGTGAGAGCGTGTATGAAGAAGTACCCCCTGCAGGGTTAACATGATCTATTCGAATAGCCGCGTCCGCGGTAAAGGACTACTTGGTTGCCTATACAGTTCATAGACAAGTAAATGAAAACTGTTAAAAGCCTCAAGACAAGTGTGAGTGCCGAGGATGGCTCTTCCGTAGGAAGACGGAGGTGGATCCTCGGTAGTGTATTGAAGTGGTGAGTAGTGGACTCGTGTGCGCAAAACCATTTCAACTTGGAGTATCGTAGGATAGCCTAGCCAAGAGTCAAAGCTGGCTTGCTGCAATAACTCCACCAACCCTTCTTGATACTATGCATGTATGTAGGATCTGATGTAAGTCTTGCTGAGTACCTTTGTACTCATGTTGCTATAATCTACATTTTTACAGAAGACGCTGCAACCCCTTCTGATGGGTTCTATGTAGACGTTGACATCAACGAGTAGGCTAAAGACCCAGGTGGTGACCCTGAGCTTGTGAAGGACCACGTAGTATAGCTAGGCTTTCCAAGCCTCTTTTATTTTACTAGTTGTCTGTACTCAGACAAGTTACTTCCGCTGCTGGTTTGTATGACTGTATGACTTGTATGTTGGGTCGTGAGACCCGTACCTTTGTGTATGATATGTATGGCTCCCTGAGCCTTAAATAAAGTACTTGTGTCATAGAGTCATGTTGTGATGCTTCGTTGTATTTGCACATATCGAGCATATTGTGTGTATGATTGAAATGCTTGGTATGTGTGGGATCTGACTATCTAGTTGTTTATCTTTAGTAGCCTCTCTTACCGGGAAATGTCTCCGAGTGTTACCGCTGAGCCATGGTAGCTTGCTACTGCTCTGGAACACTTAGGCTGGCCGGCATGTGTCCTTCTTCGTTCCTGTGTCTGTCCCTTCGGGGAAATGTCACGCTTTGAGTATCGGAGTCCGGTTAGCCCGCTACAGCCCGGTTTACCGGAGTCCTGCTAGCCCAGTGCTACAGCCCGGACCCACTTGCTGATGACCGACACGTTCGAAGCTGGGTCATGGATGCCTGTCCCTGTAAGTCTGTGCCACTTTGGGTTTACGACTAGTCATGTCAGCCCGGGCTTTTTATCAGATGGATGCTAGCAACACTATCATATACGTGAGCCAAAAGGCGCAAACGGTCCCGGGAAAAGGTAAGACGACACCCGTGGGGATACCGTGCGTGAGGCCGCAAAGTGATATGAGGTGTTACCAGCTAGATCAATGTGATATCGAGTCGGGGTCCTGACACCAACACTGAACTGAACTTCAATTTGTTGTTGCGTTTGATGTGGCGTTGTTATTACAGGTTGTCCGGCCGTCCGGCAAGATGATATGGGTTCGGCAAGAACATCAGAGGCAATCGATGGTAGTTGGGAAATTACACATGGCATTTTGAATCGCAACATTGATTTTATTTTCTTTCTTTTTTTCTAACAGAAAGTAGCAGTTGTTCAGCTGTTGTATTGAGATTTGAGATTCAAAGGCTACAAAGGGCTCATGGAGTAGAGGGAAAATAATAAAAATGCCCAATTGTGCATACTGCACTTCGGTTGTACAGGATCAACACCAGACTACTCATGAAGCGCCTGCAACAGAAGGCCAAAATCTACATGCAGCTTGTTCTTTTGTTTAGGACACAAGATACTTGAACATTTGTTCTAATTTCATTAATATCAAGTCATATTTCATTCCAAATTATTTACAAACGCCTTACACGTTCCTCCAAGAATCATTTGTACTCCCTCCGTTCCTAAATACTTGTCTTTCTAGGCATTTCAACAAGTGACTACATACGGAGCAAAATGAGTGAATCTACACTCTAAAATATGTCTACATACATCCGTATGTAGTAGTCATTTGAAATGTCTAGAAAGACAAATATTTAGGAACGAAGGGAGTAGTTTGTAAATAATAAGTCATATTTCAGGTCGTATTATCTGGATATTTGATATGCTTTCCTTGCTGTGATCTTTGTTTCTGTTTGCACATTCTGGGTGTGGATTACATCGATACATTGGCAATAATATGAAGTGAACTGGATCTAGCATTTGTTATTGGACGCCAACTGCATGGGCCGGGACACAGGGTAATATTTTTTCCAGGACTTCAAATGCTTCGATAGGTTATGTAGTGTGTTATTTTTCAGATTTTTCACAGGGTTATTCTTAGTGTACGTTATACGCTGTTTTTGAGTGAATGATTTATCACATGTTTCTTGTGAGATGCAGACTGAAACTAAAATTGCAGACATGCTTTCTCTCTTTTCACAACACATATCCAATACAGATTAAATTAAGCTTGTATTTAGTTCATATGGAACTTCCTTAACTCGACAAACTATTGTTTATGGTGATTGTCATTTACGACGTAGCGAAATGTGAGCTTTATGAGGCGGACATGGTCGAGGTGACAATATGGTATCCAAGGTGAGATCCCCACTTCATTCAAGCCCCTCCTCTCGCTATATGGTATGCAGATGGACTTAATTTGTAGCTGTGGAGTGGTCGGCAGAAGTAGCGTATTGTGGCCGGGGATTCAGTTTTTAAATTAAAGGTGTATTTGTTATGTTAAAAAAATTTCCGGGTAGTGATTTCTTGCTTCTAATTATAGTCAATTCTTATGACGGATGGTGTATGGACTAGAAGCACGGAGTAGCTCACCGAGGGCTTCTATCGCATCCAACCCGACCCTTGCACTGGCATAGTTGGTGGCCGAGCTCATCACCTTAAAATTGATCATGTTCAGACGCGCTCTCATTAAGTGAACATTGCGACCACCGTCGGCGAGAACGAGAAAAAGGATAAGCGACACTGTGAGGGGCTTGGGTCATGCTTATTGATAAGGGCATGCGATTTGTTTTCTTCCGTTACAACACATGGACACTTTTGCTAATAATAATAATAATAATAATAATAATAATAATAATAATAAAGCACGGATGGAGTCTCCGGGTTCACTGTCGCGGCATTTTTACACAAAGGTGCCCGTGGTTTTTAGGAATTAAACCCGCCGTCCGTATATTTTAGTGAATAATTGAAGAAACGTTTTGTTTAAAAAAACCTACATCTGTATGTATTCAACCCGCGGTTCCTCTGTTTCATCTTATCCAGATTCCCCCTCCTCGTGGCGCTCCGCCCCGCCCCGCCCACCTCCTACTACGCCCCTCGCGCCGCCGGCCGCCTCCTGCCTCGCTCCGCCCCTCACCACGCGCCGCCGGCCTTCTCCTGCCTCCTAATCCCATCTCCTCCTTACCCGCGGCTTTCTTCGCCGTTCACCGCTCCTCTCCACCTACTGGTCGCGACCTCGTGGGAGGCAGAGGATGGGAAGGTGCGGCGCTGGCGTCCGGCTCCAGGAGCTCGAGAGGGCCGATCTGCGCGTCCGCGACCTCGCGGGAGGCATGGCGTGGCGTGCTGCGCTCGATACGAGCGGGATCGAGTAAGGGGATTGGAGGGTGGCGCCGGCGGGATCGCGGACGGGGATGGAGTGGGCGGGTGCCGGCAAGATCGAGGTCGGGGATGGAGAGGGCGGTCGGCGAGCTGGCGGCTGAGGATGGAAGAGGCGGCGCTAATTCGCTGCTACCCGCACCGCACCACGTCCCTAGCTTCCTCCTCTCTGATCGAACCGAGTCCGTTTTACAAAGGGATCCGGCGACTAGAGGGGGAGCTGCCACCGGTGATGCTGCCGGAGAAGCTGGCGAGGTTCCTCCAGAAGTGCGCCTAAGGAGTTCCAGGACGAGCCCCAGTACGGCGGCGACTGGTGGTACCTTCGCGGCCGGGTTTCATATGGTGAGCTGCCTGCTGCTACTACCATATTATAGTACTGCCCGACTACGTGAGGGTTTCAGTTTATCTATAAATGGCACAAGCTGTTCATTCAGCCGGCACTATAAGTTGTTGCTTCTACCAAATCACAAGATCAGTTTATCTATGCTCATGGAATTTCGTGTGTAGGGTTACAATTACAAACTCCGTTGATTATTCACGCTCTGGTCGATGCTCTGTCGGCAGCCCACTGACCAGGCAACTCTGCCGTTGAGGACCGTGTGGACCGCAGGAGGATCCCTGATGCTTTGTTGCTCCTGTGATCTTCAATTTGATGTGTGGCTGTCTACAAACGTACAGTAGCTTCATTCAAATTCTTTTTAGGAATTGTTAGAAGAATTTCTTTGTAGAGTTGAGAGAAAAGATGCGTAGACAATAGAATTATTTTCAGGTTTGCAATAATTCGTTCTATTTGCTTGCAAACAAATTGCACAAGCCGTTCATTTGTTGGATGATGTTTGCATGTATTTCTAGCAAGTTATAAAAACTGATGGAAGATGCTTCGTGTATTCTTTTGTGTGTCTACCAGAACAGGCATGGTGGGAGGGCGATGCTCCATTGATTGCTTTTCTTAATATTACAGAGGGAGCATCGAAGTGGCGATTGGTACTTTCCCTTTCAGCGGCCAAAGAAAAGCAACACTTTTTCATGTGATTTCAGATGAAACGACCAGAGTGTGTAAAATCTAGATCGCTACAAACAGGTCAAGGTTAGTTATGTTTCTCCTTTTGATATTCTCTAGATAATGTTATCAAGCAAGATCACCTTAGGACAATATAATCTACTATTTACTTTCTTTGTGTTTCAGTACGTTCGAACTATTTACATGTGTGCAAATGGGCAGACTTTGATTATGCGACTTGGTGCCTTACTTGTTCTGCCTAACTGTTGGATCCTAGCTCTTATGTTATCTACCTATACCCAGTGCATGCTGAAAAATAAAAATAAAACCTATGGCCAGTGATATGTTTATGGCTGGATGTCTACTGCTTCTGTCAATGCCATAGTAGATTCGATCGAAACTGATATATCTAAACAACAATTGTT
The DNA here is from genome assembly GCF_002162155.2 of Triticum dicoccoides. NCBI lineage: Eukaryota > Viridiplantae > Streptophyta > Magnoliopsida > Poales > Poaceae > Triticum > Triticum dicoccoides. The sequence continues at coordinate 542,620,821 of NC_041390.1, forward strand.
TCATTTCGATCAGATAACATTATTTTTTCTGAAAAATCACATCCTTTTATTCAAGTTTGTGGGTGTTTTCCCTGATCTGTTTGCAACTTGGCATGAGAGTCCGTTTATGCATGTAGTTATTTTGGTCCAGAAATCGACCATGGATGATGCTTCTTATTTTGAAGAGACTAAGTTCTTCCGAGTCTCCGATAAAATAAATAAAGAGGGCTTTAATGAGATGATGCTTCTTATTTAATGTTGTTAGATCTCCTAAAATAGTTTGAAGGCGTGGGGCTTGCTGGTCAAGTAGGTTGCGCTGCTCCATCAGGATGTCCTCCCCCAGTGTAGTGTTAACTGATTAATCATGCACATCCATTAAAGCAAATATTCAGAAAAATGTTTAGTTCACTAATTTATCATTCGGTAAAGGACCAGTTGTTTAATCCTACTATCTAGACACTTCATCCATCCAATCCAGTAAGTTTAAATTGATTAATCCTGCACATTCTTAAATTATGAAGAGTAAAAAAAGATTTTGGTGTTGGAGGAGCAGCCAGCAAGTGCAGTTTGCAAACCAAATGCAGTTTCTATAGTGAACACTGATTTGCGACCTCAGCTCAGCCATATTGGACGGATTGATTACTTTGTGAAATAGGAGTTAGCCCATAATAGAAATGCCACTCCAATATTGGAGGAAGTGTTGATTGAGCTGAGAAATTTACTTGATGATGAAAGGAACGATTTGCTTCAAAATTTGCAGAATAACTTCTCCAAGCTCTCAGAAGAGAAGCAATAATGTGACTCCCAGGTGCATCTCTGAGAGAAAAGCTGGAGATGCTTTGCCAGTGGCAAAACAAAGGGAAGTAATTGCTACGGACGCCAGCCAGGTGTTCATGCTATTTGATTCGTGTTTTCTGCTCTTAATAATGCTTCCGTTTTTCTTCTTTTAGAACCCTTCTTTTGTACTCTTACAAATAACAGATGAAAGGAGAAGGATGAAGAAGTCAAGCTATTGCAGAGATCAATTGAGGAGCTCAAAAGAACTTTAGTGTTCTCAAAAGTAGCTTTATTCAGTTTGAGTGAATTTTGTGGCCTAAGTGTTGTAGCTATTCATTTTGCCACGCATTCTGAATGTTAGCACACACCCATGTTGGTACAGAACTCCTATTGTTATGCCTGTTATGACAACAACTTTCCCAGATTTTCGTGCATAAACATTCATATATGGACTAAATTCTTTTGTTACTTGCTCAGTGAATACATATGTATGCTTTTTTTTTTTTGCGGGTGAATACATATGTATGCTAATATAGTTATTGGTGTTATGATATTGGTTGAGTCAATTATACCATTTACAATATTCAATTAGGCTTTGAGTTTGTTATATGCAAAATGTTCACAACCTATTAACGTCTAAGTGATAACTGATAAAAAAAATTATGCATCGTACATTCATCCATCTATGGTAACTATGCAAGCATGCATGACTATCATTTGTTTTTCAAATATTCAATCATTTTTCTCAAGAATGGTCCTTATCTCGGATGAGATATATTGATGCATTCCTATATTTTCGTATACTTCTAATCCCTGAAAACACAAGACAAATCCTAAAAGAAGTTACTTTTTGTAATTAAAATTGCTAGCAATGACCTTTTTGTTTTACATTATTAAATATCTTATATGATCTGAACATCATGCACCTGCCTGGAAACACATATTAGCATTGACCAGTGAATTTTCACTAAGAAAAGAGAGCCCGATTCTCGGGGATATTTTTCTCCCGTTGCAACGCACGGGCCCTTTTGCTAGTACAATGATAAATTGTATAGGTGCACTAGTTCGGCGAAGAGATGGTGATATAAGTGGTATATGGATGGTAGATAAAGGTTTTTTGTAATATGAAAATATAAAAACAGCAAGGTAACTAATGATAAAAGTAAGCACAAACGGTATTGCAATGCGTTGAAACAAGGCCTAGGGTTCATACTTTCACTAGTGCAAGTTCCCTCAACAATAATAACATAATTGGATCACATAACTATTCCTTAACATGCAACAAAGAGTCACTCCAAAGTCACTAATAGCGGAGAACAAACTGCTACCTCTTGAGCACTGCGTTGGTTTTCCCCGAAAAGGAAGGGATGATGCAGCAAAGTAGCGTAAGTATTTCCCTCAGTTTTTGAGAATCAAGGTATCAATCCAGTAGGAGGCTACACGCGAGTCCCTCGTACCTGCACAAAACAAATAAACTCTCGCAACCAACGCGAATAGGGGTTGTCAATCCCTAAACGACCACTTATGAGAGTGAGATTTGATAGATATGATAAGATAATATTTTTAGTATTTTTGTGATAAAGATGCAAAGTAAAATAAATGCAAAGTAAAGAGCAAAGGAAATAACTAAGTAGTAGGAGATTAATATGATAAAGATAGACCCGGGGGCCATAGGTTTTACTAGTGGCTTCTCTCGAGAGCATAGGTATTCTACGGTGGGTGAACAAATTACTGTTGAGCAATTGACAGAATTGAGCATAGTTATGAGAATATCTAGGTATGATCATGTATATAGGGATCACATCCGAGACAAGTAGACCGACTCTTGCCTGCATCTACTACTATTACTCCACTCATCGACCGCTATCCAACATGCATCTAGTGTAGTAAGTTAAAAACAGAGTAACGCTTTAAGCAAGATGACATGATGTAGAGGGATAAACTCATGCAATATGATGAAAACCCCATCTTGTTATCCTTGATGGCAACAATACAATACGTGCCTTGCTGCCCCTACTGTCACTGGGAAAGGACACCGCAAGATTGAACCCAAAGCTAATCACTTCTTCCATTGCAAGAAAGATCAATCTAGTAGGCCAAACCAAACTGATAATTCGAAGAGACTTGCAAAGATAACCAATCATACATAAAAGAATTCAGAGAAGATTCAAAATATTATTCATAGATAGACTTGATCATAAACCCACAATTCATCGGTCTCAACAAACACACCGCAAAAAGAAGATTACATCGAATAGTTCTCCACAAGAGAGGGGAGAACATTGTATTGAGATCCAAAAAGAGAGAAGAAGCCATCTAGCTAATAACTATGGACCCGTAGGTCTGAGGTAAAGTACTCACACTTCATCGGAGGGGCTATGGTGTTGATGTAGAAGCCCTTCGTGATCGATGACCCCTCTGGCGGAGCTCCAGAACAGGCCCCAAGTTGGGATCTCGTGGATACAAAAAGTTGCGGCGGTGGAATTAGGTTTTTTGCTCCGTATCTGATCGTTTGGGGGTACGTAGGTATATATAGGAGGAAGGAGTACATCGGTGGAGCAACAGGGGGC
>NC_041390.1:542624412-542651711 GCF_002162155.2 Triticum dicoccoides
CCCCCTACCTCGTGGCCTCCTCTTTTGTGTCTTGACGTAGGGTCCAAGTCTCCTGGGTCTTGTTCGTTGAGAAAATCACGTTTCCGAAGGTTTCATTCTGTTTGGACTCCGTTTGATATTCCTTTTCTTCGAAACCCTAAAACAGGCAAAAAGCAGCAATTCTGGGCTGGGCCTCCGGTTAATAGGTTAGTCCCAAAAATAATATAAAAGTGGAAAATAAAGCCCAATAATGTCCAAAACAATAGATAATATAGCATGGAGCAATAAAAAATTATAGATACATTGGAGACGATCAAGCATCCCCAAGCTTAATTCCTGCTCGTCCTCGAGTAGGTAAATGATAAAAACAGAATTTTTGATGCGGAGTGCTACTTGGCATAATTTTAATGTAATTCTTCTTAATTGTGGTATGAATATTCAGATCCGAAAGATTCAAGACAAAAGTTTAATATTGACATAAAAATAATAATACTTCAAGCATACTAACAAAGCAAATATGTCTTCTCAAAAATAACATGGCCAAAGAAAGTTATCCCTACAAAATCATATAGTCTGGCTATGCTCCATCTTCACCACATAAAATATTTAAATTATGCACAACCCCGATGACAAGCCAAGCAATTGTTTCATACTTTTGGTGTTCTCTAACTTTTTCAATCTTCACGCAATACATGAGCGTCAGCCATGGATATAGCACTATAGGTGGAATAGAATGGTGGTTGTGGAGAAGACAAAATGGGAGAAGATAGTCTTACATCAACTAGGCGTATCAACGGGCTATGGAGATGCCCATCAATAGATATCAATGTGAGTGAGTAGGGATTGCCATGTAATGGATGCACTAGAGCTATAGGTATATGCAAGCTCAAAAAGAAACTAAGTGGGTGTGCATCCAACTTGCTTGCTCATGAAGACCTAGGGCAATTTGAGGAAGCCCATCATTGGAATATACAAGCCAAGTTCTATAATGAAAAATTCCCACTAGTATATGAAAGTGACGAAATGAGAGACTCTCTACTATGAATGTCATGGTGCTACTTTGAAGCACAAGTGTGGCAAAAGGATAGTAGCATTGTCCCTTCTCTCTTTTTCTCTCATTTTTTTATTTGGGCCTTTTCTCTTTTATTTATGGCCACTTTTTTTAGTCCGGAGTCTCATCCCGACTTGTGGGGGAATCATAGTCTCCATCATCCTTTCCTCACTGGGACAATTCTCTAATAATGATGATCATCACACTTTTATTCATGCCAAAATTGTATTAACCGGAAACATAATACATGTGTGAATACATAGACAAACATAGTGTCACTAGTATGCCTCTACTTGACTAGCTCATTGATCAAAGATGGTTAAGTTTCCTAACCATAGACATGAGTTGTTATTTGATCAATGGGATCACATCATTAGGAGAATGATGTGATTGACTTGACCCATTCTGTTAGCTTAGCACTTGATCGTTTGTTTACTGCTATTGCTTTCTTCATGACTTATACATGTTCTTATGACTACGAGATTATGCAACTCCCGAATACCAGAGGAACACTTTGTGTACTACCAAACGTCACAACGTAACTAGGTGATTATAAATGTGCTCTACAGGTGTCTCCGATGGTACTTGTCGAGTTGGCATAGATCAAGATTAGGATTTGTCAGTCCGATTGTTGGAGAGGTATCTCTGGGCCCTCTCGGTAATACACATCACTATAAGCCTTGCAAGCATGATAACTAATGAGTTAGTTACGGGATGATGTATTACGAAATGAGTAAAGAGACTTACCGGTAACGAGAAATGAACTAGGTATTGGATACCGACGATCGAATCTCGGGCAAGTAACATACCGATGACAAAGAGAACAATGTATAGTGTTGTGCGGTTTGGCCGATAAAGATCTGCGTAGAATATGTAGGAACCAATATGAACATCCAGGTTCCGCTATTGGTTATTGACCGGAGACGTGTCTCGGTCATGTCTACATAGTTCTCGAACCCGTAGGGTCCGCATGCTTAAAGTTTTGTGACGATCGGTTTTATGAGTTTATATGTTTTGATGTACCGAAGGTAGTTCGGAGTCCCGGATTTGAACACGGACATGACGAGGAGTCTCGAAATGGTCGAGACGTAAAGATTGATATATTGGAAGCCTACATTTGGACATCGGAATAGTTCCGGGTGAAATCGGGATTTTACCGGAGTACCGGAGTGGTTACCGGAACCCCCCGCAGACTAATGGGCCTTGTTGGGCCATAAGGGAAAGAGAGAGCGGCCGGCCTAGGGTAGGCAGCACCCCCCCTTCCCCTTGTCCGAATTGGACTAGGATAAGGGGGGGGGGGCGCCCCCCTTTTTCCTTCTCTTTCTCTCCCTGCCTTTCCCCCTCCTAGTAGGAGTAGGAAAGGGAGGAATCCTACTCCTACCAGGAGGAGGATTCCTCGTCCTAGGCGCGCCAACAAGGGCCGGCCGGCCTCCCCCTTGCTCCTTTATATACAGGGGCAGGGGCACCTCTAGACACACAAGTTGATCACAAAGATTTCTCCCAGCCATGTGCGGTGCCCCCTTCACCATAATCCACCTCGGTCATACTGTAGCGGTGTTTAGGCGAAGCCCTGCTGCGGTAGCTTCATCAACATCGTCACCACGCCGTCGTGCTGATGAAACTCTTCCCCGAGCTCTACTGGATTGTGAGTTCGCGGGACGTCACCGAGCTGAACGTGTGCTGAACGCGGAGGTGCCGTATGTTTGGTACTGAGGATCGGTCGATCGTGAAGACGTATGACTACATCAACCGCGTTGTCATAACGATTCCGCTTAAAGGTCTACGAGGGTACGTGGATGACACTCTCCCCTCTCGTTGCTATGCATCACCATGATCCTGTGTGTGCGTAGGATTCTTTTTTGAAATTACTACGTTCCCCAACAATAGGAACATTCCAAAAGATGAGCAGGACTTCTTGAAGATATTGCACGGATGCAACATAGAGACAACAAGACAGATGCAACTAATGTCATGGTTGTACGAGAATCCTAAAGATGTACCATACACAACAAAGGACATCGCAAACTAGCGAGGTAAATTACGGATGGAGTACCGCCATGCTGATGTGGGGAGCACAATCTCGTACTTCCAAGATACGAAGGCACAAGATCCAGATTTCTATTGGAGAATAAAGCTTGATGATGAGGACAGAGTGGAAAATTTATTCCGGATAGATGGTGCGTTGCACAGGGCATATGCTAGATACAATGATGTCATCTCATTCGACAGAACATACATGACAAACATGTACAAAATGCCCTGTGCGCCCTTCATTGGTATTAATAAACATGAGCAGTCAATCCAGTTTGGTTATGGGTTTGTTCGAAACAAACTATCTGATAACTTTGTGTGGCTGTTTAATGCATTCTTGCATGCAATTGGTGGAATTGCGCCAAAGAACATAGTAACAGATCAAGATTTTGCAATGAGGAGTGCTATTGATGAGGTATTCATCGGGATAGTACACAGGAATTGCCGCTGGCATATAATGAAAAAAGCACAAGAGAAGCTTGGGAAGCTGATGGCTGACGATGAGCCACTGAACAATGCATTCAAGGATTGTGTTGACAACAGCCTGACTGGTATTTTACTTCCCACCCTCACTAACTTAAAACACAGAGAAATGGGTTTAGATGCATGATATCAACAGTTACCATCTAATAAGGTGACAAGTTACCAGAAGATTATAACAAAATTACCTACATTACTTAGTTTTTGTACTACCCCTATCATGTTCATGTTTGATGGACACATTTCAGTTGTTCACCCCACTAGTTACAACAAAACTTTTCAATCGCCAGCTAGTTCTGATTGATATGCATATCTTTTTTGTTGCTAGTTAAAAATGTTGCTTGTACTACACACACAGAGTGGTATTCGCTGTGGGAAAAAAATCATCCTGTGTGCAAAGTACTTACCATGATGCTTGAACTAAAGTAACAAGGTGTGTGTGACAGAATTAGCAACATCAGTGGTGTTCCTAGTTACCAAATATGTTTGAACCAATGTTACCATCCTTCAATACTTGATGTTACCATGTTTATGTTATGAATGCAGTTGAGGAGTTTGAGCACAAGTGGTGGGTGATGATGGAAGCGTATGGCCAGACCGACAACGAGCATTTCCAATGGCTGTGGGAGAACATGAAGTGTTTGGTCCCGGTATACTATATGCACGATTTTTCCCTTTCTTGTAGACCACGGCAAGAAGTGAGGGTTTTAACTTTGTGCTCAAGAAGTATGTCAACCCAAACAACTCACTGGTCGAATTCGCACAACAGTACACTGCGATACAGGATAAGGTGATGGCTAGCATGTCAAAAGAGCAGTTGGAAACAGTGTACAAAGAAACCGAAATGTACTCGATGAACCCGCTGGAGATGCAGGTGCGGGGGTTGTACACACATAACTTGTTTTACAAGTTCCAGGTGGAGATGAAGATGAAATCAACCTACAAATGTGACGCATTGTATGATGGTACTTTCAAGGTCAGCTCAGTGCGGGGGATAATACCAAGATATGGAGACAGGGACTACCATGTGCAAGCAAACATGGATGAAGAGACATACTCGTGTACTTGCTGCAAGTTTGATCGTGACGGGCTACTGTGCGCGCACGTACTACGAGTTATGGACCAAATTGGGGTATAAGAGATACCTAAAAAGTACATCCTAAAGAGGTGGACCTGGGATCCAGAGGAGGATCTTATTCAACTTGATTTCGAACAGCCGACAGTTAAGAAGTCGATGCCAGAGGAGGGGAAAAGCGTCATGCGATACACGTCAATTCTTAAAGAATTTAAGGCATCAGCCAAAGACGCTTGCCTAACAGATGACGGGACCAGATTGGCAAGAAAACACCTGTATAATTTCAAGGAGGAGCTTGAAACCCTGAAGAACAATCAACTTAAAAAAGCAAGAAAGGAAAAGGAAGAAGCAAAAGGATCGTTTCAAGGACAGCGGGATCCCTGCTCGATACCTGTGGGGCAGGTGAATGAAGACAACTCTGTCACACGGCACCAAAACGCCCCCGATGCAAGACATCTGGAGAACCCAACCACACAACAAACAAGTGCCACTAATGTGCAGCGACAGGAGAACCCCGCCACACAACAATAAAGTGCTACTAATGTGCACCGACAGGGTAACCCTGCTACACAGCAAGAAAGTGTGCGTGTGACGATACATGCTAGCAAAAACAATCATACTTTTGTCATCCAGCCCCCACATCCTGATGCAACTTCGTCCTCAAACACAAAGTTGATACTAGACCATCCTGTCGGTGTCAAAACCGGCGGATCTCGGGTAGGGGGTCCCGAACTGTGCGTCTAAGGCGGATGGTAACAGGAGACGGGGGACACAATGTTTACCCAGGTTCGGGCCCTCTCGATGGAGGTAATACCCTACTTCCTACTTGATTGATCTTGATGATATGAGTATTACAAGAGTTGATCTACCATGAGATCATAGATGCTAAACCCTAGAAGCTAGCCTATGATTTTGATTGTTGTTGTCCTACAGACTAAACCCTCCACTTTATATAGACACTAGAGGGGGCTAGGGTTACACAGAGTCGGTTACAAGGGAGGAGATCTACATATCCGAATTGCCAAGCTTGCCTTCCACGCAAAGGAGAGTCCCATCCGGACATGGGACGAAGTCTTCAATCTTGTATCTTCATAGTCCAATAGTCCGACCGAAGTATATAGTCCGGCAGTCCGAGGACCCCCTAATCCAGGACTCCCTCAGTAGCCCCTGAACCAGGCTTCAATGACGATGAGTCCGGCGCGCAGATTGTCTTCGACATTGCAAGGGTTCTTCCTCCGAATACTCCATAGAAGATTTCGAACACAAGGATAGTGTCTGGCTCTGCAAAACAAATTCCACATACCACCGTTGAGAGTATAATATTTCCACAAATCTAATCTGTGACAACTTTCATAGCGTAGCATCACGCCATGGCCCGGTCATTATTCGAACCGTTTTTCTCAGCCAGCTACTACACATATTGCGAGACAGTTTTCTTGGCACGTCTTGTCGAAGCAGAGATCGTGTCCCCTTATCACGGGATTCTCATCAATACGGGTGTGGGTAACCCAACCGCGCCTGCTGGTATGACTCCTCGATTTTAGGCAAGTTCCGAACGGCCACACGGAGGACGCTTGATATTCATCCTCTTTATAAAGGGGCCAAGGCTTGTTCTTTTCTTCTCGCGCTCGATCCTTCTCCTCCCCCACCTCGAGTTCCAACACCCAAGGCTCAGGCTAAGCGCTTCGGACCTTCAACCATGTCCGGATCCAACCTTCAAGGCCGTTGGATGGCCTCCTCTGTCATAGAGGGGGACATAAAGAAGCTAAGGGAAGCTAGGTATCTGACCGCCGAAATCTTGCACATGCTTCCTGCTCAAGGGCAGGTCATCCCCACTCCCAAACCCAACAAGAGTGTCGTATTTGTTTCCCACTTCCTCCGAGGGCTAGGCTTTAGTCTTGATCCCTTTGTTAGAGGGCTTATGTTCTATTACGGGCTCAATTTCCATGATCTAGCCCCAGATTCCATCCTTCACATCTCGTCATTTATCATCGTGTGTGAGGCCTTCCTCCGCATCACCCCACACTTCGGCTTATGGCTCAAGACCTTCAATGTGAAGCCAAAGATGATCGATGGGCGACACACCAAATGCGGAGGTGCCATAATAAGCAAAGGCACCAATGCTCCATGGCCAAAGGGTTCCTTCCTGGAGGTGTCCAACTTATGGCAGCGGGAGTGGTTTTACATCACAGCTCCTCGAAGTACTAAGTGGGTAGCTGCCTCCGCCTTCCATTCAGGCCCCCTGCTACAACTGGCATCATGGGTCAACAAGGGGCTGGACCGGGGGGCCAGTTAATGACGTGCCGACATTGCAAAGTCACATCCGAGATCTCCTCAAGAGAGATGCCAGTCTCGTCAAGGTGATGCAAGTTATGCTAGTTTGTCGGGTCCTGCCATGCCAACGTCGACCTCTCTGTATGTGGGAGTTCAACCCGGAAGGACCGCAAACTATTCAGCAATTCTTCGGCATGACGCTCGAAGGGATGTATGGATTGTTCTTCGGATCACGAATAAAGTGTCCAGATACCGCCGAGGATGCGGGTCTAAACTGCAATCGTCCAGATACCCATGTAAGTAATTCTACGGCCGAACACGTCGTATTTTCATTTGTCATAACATCATTCTGAAAAAATTTCTCTTGGCCAGGACTGGATAATAAAGGCGAAGATGATCAGGTGTTCGGCCCCCCTTCCCGAAGGCTAACCGGATCCTGTACTAGCCAGGATGCTTGAGCATGCACTTTATCAAGTGCCATCAGGGGAAGATAAAGGGAGGAATAAAGAAGCCTAAAGCGGGCCTCATGCATTACTCATCCAAACCGGGGGAATTGGTATCTCCGTGAAGGAGGATGATCGGGGAGAAGAATCTAGAATCCCCTCTCCCCAAGGAAGGAAAAGGACTGCCTCTGACGACTTGGAAACGAAAGTTTCCAAATGAGGAAAGAAACCTTCGCCAGGGAGCCCTGCCCCGGAGGGTGTCCTTACCGCACAGTGCCCGCAAGGGGGCCAACCCTCCACCGAGCTGTAAGTGAATCAAGAGTACTTTTGGTAAATATATCCTGCTTTATCTCCGAGGACAATAACCGAGACATATATCTTGCAGTCCGGCTCGTAGCCATTCTCAACAGAGTTCGTCTTTGGGGGATCTTCTTCCGAAGATGATGGAGAGCGAAACGCCTCCCCCTGCCTCCCCGCCTCCTGGGGCGGACGACCCTGAGGGGTCATCACGGAGGATTTCTCCTGATCCGCCAAGGCCAGAAGGTAACCCTTCGGCCACCCGAAGTCCGTAGCATCCGTCTCCTAAGGAGAGCAATAGAAAGAGTCCAAGACTGTCCGGTGCACAATCGGACGCACTGATGAGTCTTTTGGAGCAAGCGACTATCTCAGAGGCACATCATACTTTAATGGGTATGGTGGTTGAGAGGATTTCATCTGCCAAGAGCGGGTTGCATGAAGCTTTTGTGAGTCTGCTAAGAGGCTTTGAGGTACGCAAGGTAATATATAAATTTTTTGATGGTACCGCACACGCTAGGTGTGCTCTATACAGATAGTAGCCCCTGAGACTCTAGTTGCTGTCCAGAGGTGGCAAACAGAGGATCGTAGTCCCAGGTAATGATTGTGCTGCTTTCATGTGCAGGCGACTGATGGTCCGATGGCTGGCCGGACTGTTGAGTTTGCCGGACTTAGCCGGCAACTTGACGCGGCAGATGCTGACATTGCGCTTGTGAACAAGTGGCTTGACGAGGCACAGGGTATGTATTTTCGGGTGGTTAACAAATATTAAGAGGAGCATGATGCTAGTATCTATAATATGCTGTGACTGCAGATGGAGTTGCCGTCGTGGAGACCCTTCGGGCGGAACTTGCCCGAGCCAAGGAACAAGCCAAGAGGAGTGATGCAGCCGCCCTAAAGGCGGCCGAAGAGTTAAGAGCCGAACGGGCTGCTCATCACCAGAGCAAAGATAAAATAGCCAAAATGGCCGTTGAGCTGAAGGATGCCGCCGACCGGTATGAGCTTCTTGAAAAGGAAATCCAAGCGAAAGCGGCGGACCTGGAGAAAGCCATGGTAGCAGCCAAGGAGACCCGCTCTAAAATCAGAGCAACGAAGGAGGAGCTTCGTCAAGCCGGAGATATCATGGCTGGGAAGCCCTTTTTGTTGCTGACGAAGTTCGGAGATCCGAAGTATGCCCCTTTGGATCAATTATGGAGTGCTGCAGATGCGTATTCGGACCTGGCAATGAGTGCTGCTGATGCGACTAAGTTTTTCAAAGATCAAAAAGATCACGAAGTGGAAAAGCTGTTCTGGTCGCAGTTCAGTGCTCCAACGCGTCTGCTGCTGTTAAATGAGCAAATGGCCAAGTGGGCTGAGCTCCATAGGTTGTCCGGACTTGCCATGAGGTCTGTCGTGGATCATCTTTGGCCGGAAGGACCAAGGCTGAATAGTTATTTTGGTTTAGTGCAACGATTCCTTGGTGCTGTGCCGCATATTGACGCTATAAAGAGGTCGGCATGCATAGAGGGTGTGCGGATGGCTCTTGCCCGTGTTAAGACATACTGGGCAGAGATGGATGCCATCGCTATTGCAACCCGGGGTCCGGCCGTAGAGCAGGGCTTGGCCGAGCACTATTTTGTAGAAGTTCTAGAAGGCGCTCGTTTAATAGAGGCTTAGTGCTCGAAGGGTGTTCGAGTGACATGTGTCTCAATTGTAAAAACAATGCTATTTGGATTATAAAGGCTGTGTTTATACTTTTGCCTGAAAGTATTATGATGCCTCCTGTGCGACCGTTTATGTATGTATATAACCTAAAAGTTTGTAGTCGTCGGCTTCAGCCCCCACGCATATAATGCGGGGGTGTTTAGAAAAGCGCGTATTCACACTTGATCCAACGTCTTGGTCCATTAAGGAGGTGATAGCGCGGCGAACAAGGCAATCAGACTATATTGCTTTAACACTTTCACTTAGCCATAGGAGTTTGACAGTGGGGCTACTATATAGCCCCTGGTACTTCCGTGCTTATCCGAGTACGGTGCACGTACATACATGACCAGGAAACCGGTCCTTCATTAATGCGGAGGAATCACGAAGATTCCGCTGAGTCCTTGAGTGGTTGACCAGTCTCACGCTTTATCATGACAGTCAGTTTTCGGCTTTCTCTACTGAGGTGCTCATCTAGATGAACTAGGGCACAATCGCAGTAGTTCTCCCGGTGCCACCTTAGCTGATAGAGCGAAACGTAAGGTAGCAAAACACGGGAGCCGAGCAAACCCAACTATTGACCAAAGACATGATTCAGAGCTGATGCATATAAGGCCAAACTCGCGACGCCGAACACTCCCTAAGGTATTCGGTCTTTACAATGTATACTGGGCTGAGTAACGCCCTCGATAATAAGCCCTGAATTTCCAGGTACGTGCATTAGCCTGACGTGACGAAATGTCAGTAACGCCAGCATCCCTCTTGGTTATGTTGAGTATCACTACAAAAAAAATACACTTCCGTGATGATACGTGTTTGTCACAGTAGGTCGCTTTTTTTGTCATGCATGTACATTCATGACAAATTTATGACAGAATCAAGATAGTCATACCTGTGCTGTCGTAGAAGTGTTCCATGACATTACCAAAATTATCATCACGGAAGTGTCCACTTCCATGATGATAAATCACGCGTCACAGAAGTGCTTTCGTCAAGGGTGACCGACACGTGGCATCCACCGTAACGGAACACCGTTAAGCTATCGGGTCGGGTTTTGGATCCGATAACCCATTAACAACCCTGACTAATGGGGATTTTCCACGTGTAAAGTCATCATTGGCTGGAGGAAACACGTGTCGGCTCATCGTTGGGACAGATGTCAACCACTCATTGGACGAAAGGTGCCTATGATACGTCAACACGTGGCACGGCCCAACAGTGGCCCATTCCTGTGAAAAGGCCGGCCCGTTTGACTTGGTCAAAAGCTGGCGGGCCGGCCGATGGAAAGCCTGTTAACGGCATATTTGAATATAGCCCATTTACAGCCTGATAGCCCAAGGAACGTTACACCCTATCCGAATTAGGCCCAGTAGCGTCATCTGGGCCATCCAATATGATTCCAGCCTGTTTTCACTTCAGGCCCATGTATGGCCCATGACGTCTTTCGGCCCATATGAGGCCCTATGTAACTCTTGGCCTACTAACGACCCGTGGTGAAACTGGGCCGTAATGAACAGTGTATCACTTTACACCCATTAACGGCCCGTGGTGAAACTGGCCCGTAATGAACAGTGTATCACTTTATACCCATTAACGGCCTGTTATTCCGTTGGGCCGTTTCCAGCCCATGTTATCTTTCGGCCTTCTCAGAGCCCATTTATTCTTGGGCTCATTTCCAGCATTCGTTTACTTACGGCCCGTTACTATCTTTTTCTGCTTGTGGGACAGATTCAGCCCGTGCTTACAGTCGACCCGTTTGTGGTCTGTTAATACGTTGGGCCGATTTCATAGCGTCATCAAATACGGCCTATTAATGATGGCCCGTTATGGTCGGCCCATGAACGGATGATTCCAACTTTAGCCCGTTTACGGCCATAACGCGGTCTGTTTAGCCCATGTTTGGCCAATCGATTATACGGCCTGTATAAGGCCCATTGATAATATGGCCCGCAGAAGGCCCATTGTTTCTACGGCCCGTAGAAGGCCCATTATTTCTATGGCCCATAGAAGGCCCACTGTTTCTACGGCCAGTAGGAGGCCCAGTGTCACTACAGTAAATATTAGCCCATGGTTATTGTGGCCTAGTTTTAAAAGATAGGTTATTGCAACCACTAGCTAACCGCGGAAAAAGAACTGCAATGACTACAAGCAAACAAATAAACAAGACAACAAGGAAATAAATAAGCAAGAAACTAACGCTAGGCTATCACGGCTATTACACATATTACATCCACTGGGCATCAAAGTTCGCCACCAGTGCAAATATAGGGAACAAAGCAGCATATCATATACATTGGTTGTCAAAGTTGGCGACCAGCGCAAATAAACGCCGCAGCAAAACAAATCCAGAACTGAAACCACTTCAGAAGATCTCAAGAAACAATATCCTGGGTACCCATAATGCTGGCAAGATGCTTAGCAAGCTTATTAACTTTCTCTTGTTTGGCGCTTAAATCCTCCAGCGCTTGCTGTTGCACCAGAAAATATGCATCTGAATTCTGAGGGACTTCCTCAGTCCTTCAGCTTCCTGTCGCAGCACATCTGATCGATGTCTTTCAACTTGAAGTTGAGACTCAAGAAGACGAACTGATTCAGGCAGCGAGTTCGAAGAGCTTGTGCCAGTAGTAGTGGCCAGTAACTCGAACACTACATCAAGACAGGACTTTTGGGTTCCCTCACCGTTGTCAAGATAGTTTTTATCAGCTTTCTTGGAGACCAACAGGGATGTCTCACTATCTTGAACCTTATCTGCATTACTTCCTTTACCATTGGATAATGCGGTACTGTTCTCCAATATTTTGTCCGCATTCTAAAAGAGAAACGAGCAGACACATCACATGTTTACCATTTTGTATATGAAACTCATTTTGGTAAATGAGTTCAGTAGTAAAGTGGACAGGATAACAACATGAAACAAACATATATCTATGTACCATGGTCACTTTATGGTCTATACCATTCTAGTTTTTGTTGCCAAATCAAGATAGAGACACAGTTCAAATAATATTTGTTCAAGACAAAGCAGAATAGATAGAATATAAGTGTGGGTAACTATAGAGCAATAACAACACTTGTAATGTGCATGACATGAGAACATAACTGTTTATTCAATTGAAACTGAAATCAACATAGAGCAGGTTACAACAGCAAACCAGTTAAAGAAACAGGTTTAAAACATACCTGTTGCGCCATTGGAGTTTCAATTCCATCATTCAAATTTGAAGATAGTTGTTATGAGTAAATACAGTCATGCAAGAGCAAAGGAGTATGAACCATAGCTACAGAACCTGACCTGAGAACAAATCTTCTTCTCCTTTAAGCGTTGAGTTGGGATTCGGAGTGGTGGTCCTCGTGATTTGGGAACTGCAGTTCCCTTACTAACTGCTCGTGTTTGGGTGCTCTGTGGTGGAGACGGTGCTGTGTCAACTAGAACTGGGTTACTATCTGCCGGGGTTGGGGTTAGAAGGGGTGTAGCTGGTTCTCTGTCCAACTGGGTAGGGGTACAATCTGCGAGAGTCTGGGTTATGTGTGGTGGATCTGGTCCTTGGGCAAGTACAACCGTGGTTCTATCTGGATCAACTGGTAGCACTATCTTTTCTGAAGACCATGTTGTTACTCCCTTAGATACTGCCATCATGCTCTCCAATTCAAATGGCTGATAAACAAGAAAAGTAATTGAAAGTATAGACATTGTATGATAGACAAGTGCAATGGATAGTGGGGAATAAAAGAGGGCATGAAATAATTCATATTTATGTTGTCTAACCAAACAGGATAGCATGACACAATTTCACATATATGATGGCTAACTAAACAGGATAGCATGACACAATTTCACATTATGATGGCTAACTAAAAAAGATGGAAAGACATAGTTCAAAATATGAGACTATGTAAATAGGATGACATGACATAACTATATAATGTGTTTATTAAATAGGTTGGCATGCCATAATTCACATACATTCACGGATAGAATGCCATAATTCAAAATATGATGACTGTAAACACTAAACAGGATGAGATGATATAACTATATGATGTCTTTATTAAATGGGTTGCCATGCCATAATTTAGATAGATGATGTGTATGTACTATGTAAACATGATGGCATGATATAATTCAAATATATGATTTATATAGTAAGCAAGTAAGCAGATAGCAATCCATATATGATGTAAAAACTAAGCAATGCAAGACAACATGCATGACATGGGTAATATAACCCTACCAAGTTTGAGCATAGACCTCAGGGGGAAAATAGGACTGGTCATCAGTCTTTGAATCCTCCTCTGAGGAGCTCTCTGTAACCAGCAAGATGTCTGCTTCAGCAGGTAGCATTGTCTGCTCTGAATACCTTGTTTTCATTCCAAATACTTCCATCACCGCTTCAAATGGCTGATGCACAGGAAGAGTAGTTGAATATACAAACGTTGTCGCCAAATGGAACATGTAATACAAAACAATGATAGCATGATATAATTCACATACATGATGATTGGCTAAATAGCATGGCATTGCATAATTCACATATATAATGTCTTGCAACAAGATGGCAATGTATAATTCACATATATAATGTCTTGCAACAAGATGGCAATGCATAATTCACATATATGATAATTAGACACTGAACAGGTGGCATTCACACAAAGCATGTCTAAACTAATCAAATGACATAGCAATGCGAGACACCATACGCACGATATGAGCAACATAACCCTGCCAAGTTAGAGCATATAAGATGACTGGCTAAGCAGGATGGCATTGCAAAATTCACATATATGATGCCTGGCTAAACAAGATGGCATTGCATAATTCACATAAATGATGAATAAACTAAACAGATGGCATTCGCACAAAGGATGTCTAAACTAAGCAGATGACATATTTGATGTATAAAGTAAGCAATGCAAGACACCATATGCATGATATAACCAACATCAGCATGCCAAGTTAGAGCGAAGACCTCAGGGGGTAAATACGAGTTGTCTTCTCCTTCTGAATCCCCCTCAGAATAGATATCTTCCTCTCGATTACAATCCGAAATGCGTGGAGGGGGGCTGCCTTTGCGCCTACCATGGAGCGACGTCTGCATGAAATTTTATTGCCACACAAGGCTCGTCTCTTTTGCTCTACATGTTCAGTTCCATTGTTTACAATAACTGTCATGCATAGGAATAAAACATAGTGAGATTATGTAAGGAGTGCATGCAGAAATCCAGAGTGATGGTAGCAACCTATGGATAGACCCAAAACCAATAATACCAAGCAGATAATGGCTTCAGTTAAAAATACAGATAATGGCTTCTTTACTGTTTGTTTCCCACCCAACATGAAACTCATAGTAGACACCGGAGATTAACCAGATAGTAGATAGATACTATTGATAGCGGCCCCAATATGTACCCCACAACCATTTAAAAACTCAAGTTTGACCATTAGTTTGGAGCTGACTCAGAGTCTAATCAGTGAACAGGACGATAAAGTAGCATGTAATATTAAGCGATGCATAACGTAAGCAGACACAAAAGAGTGCGACCTCTCTTGTGGACCCATGTAGTCCTTGAGGTCATCTGCTCGGTTGATGATGGTAGTGCAGTTTTCATGGCTGCCAGCGGCGGGGAAGAAGATCAGAGGTGGCGAAAGACAGTCTGGAGGCCGGATCCCTGCTGTGCTGGACCTTTCTGTCGTTGGAGCAGCTGAGCTGGGGTGGACGACGACGCAGCAGGAGCGGGACAAACCACACAAGGTTTTCTTTGACAACTATCTATAAGAGAAGTAATTCTGTAAGGGCTCGTTTGAATTGGAGGATTACAACAATGCAGGGATAGGAAATAGACAGAAATAGGATAGGAATGCACGTGCAAAACAGAGAATTTAAAAACACAGGATTTCTGCCAATCTGGGTGTTTGATTCACAACAATTGGAAGATCACAGGATGCAAAGAAGCATGGTGAGATTAAGTCAAACCAGAAGAAAATGTACGGTTATAATGCTATTATGCTAGTATCTCTTAGTCTTGTGCTTCATGAATAGGAATTTGAAAAGGAGGACAAGTGAAAATTAAAATTCCTACGTTTTTTCTTTCAAGGAGACACTAAAGGAACAAATCTGTGTGCTCAGTGGACAATATATATAACATGTAGAGTAAAAAAAGAGATGCAACAAGTGTACAACCTCTTTGGTGAAGCCATGTCGATCTCAGCGTGATTGGGTTGGCTGATGAGGATGCTCCGGTTGACTTGGCTGTCGGAGGAGGGGAAGAAGATCTTAGGCGTCTGGAGATGGAGCCCGAGGTACTGCTCCACTGTGATGGAGGGTTTCGTCGTTGGAGCAGCTTCAGTGAGTTGTACGACACCGAGGCTGAAGCAGGACAAGAGAGACAACGAACAACGTTATCCTGAGTGGAATTGTAATAGCATCTCCAATACATGACGTAAAATACATAACCACAAAGTGCTAGATGTAAAATACATCAGCCGCTCATCTCTGAACTTAACTGTCGAAACTGAATTTAACTGTCGAAACTGAACTTAACTGTCGAAATTGAACTGAACTGTCGAAACTGAATTTTGCTGTCGAAACTGAATTTTGCTGTCGAAACTGGACGCACTAACAAGGTGAGGCTACACGTCGGTCGACTGACTTTTTCATCTCTAGTAAGTCGATTTTGCAGCCGTTGGATATGAAATCAAGGGCCTATGGTTCATCTTCAACCTCCACCCCCTGAGCTGGCCAAACAGCAGCTCCCCATGGCCGGCGGTGCGCCGCCCCACCCGCCCCGAAAATACTCCCCACCGCCGGTCCGCCGCCACCCCGGCCATCCCTCTAGCCCCCCCGTGCCGAGATTTTTCTTCGGCGATCCCCACGCCACCGCCCCGCCACCGCCCCGCCACCGCTGGCGACCACCGCCCCCATCCTGAACCCTAAGATAGATAGTGGGGTACCTCTCCGGCGAGCCCCCCTCCCCGCTGCGGCTGGTTCTTCCTTCACCCCGGCGGCATCGGAGTGAAGTGTAGCTAAATCGGAGCAGCATCGCAAGCAAGAGCAAGAGCGAGAGCAGCAGCGCGAGCAAGAGCAATAGCAAGAGCAGACCAGGCAGGGGACCGAGAGCAAGAGTAGAGCAGTAGCGCGAGCGAGAGCTAAAGCAGCAACATGTCCTACTAATGTGGACGTCACCGCCGAGGGAGCGACGCCGTGAAGGAAGTGGCCAACGATGCCGCCATGGATGGAGCCGCGCCGTGTCGGCTCGGGACCGAGCGCCGGCAGCACCATGAGATCGAATCAAGAAGAAAATGCGGCGATTAGTGTACAACCTCTTTGGTGGCGCTGATTAGGCCGCAGCTTCATCCGAGGAAACGGCGATGATGATGCTCTTCCGGTGGTGCAGGTGAAGACGGTGGTGTGGTAATGGAGGTGGCGCGAAAGATGAGGGGAATGTCGGGGCAGCTCCTTGGAGGTGGAGGACGGTGTGGTTGAACCGGCGGGACGATGAGATTGACGACGGATCCTCATCCGGTACAGTGGATGAGGGACGTCGAGGTGTTGTTGTGGACGACATCGTCGGGGAAGAGGCTCTGGCTGGGTGGCGGACAGAGCAGGGTGTGGGGTTTCGTCGCGGGTTTTCGCGGCCTCGGTGTATGAATGGGTGGGCGGATGGGATGGCAATGGGGAACCATGGCTTAGAGACGCACTTGTCTGAAATGTGGGGTAAGTTACGAAAGTACCCCCACTGATTTGAGGCGGTTCTTCCGGTTCAGGGGTACCACGGGCATTTCGCGTGTCAGGATTTCACAGGAGGTGGGAGTTTTCGCGCACGTTGTAATTTCGGAATAACAAGGCGCGGGTTGAGATGGAGGGAGTTGTCGGAGCACAAAGAGACAAAGATATATCTTAAATATTTCGGGCTAACAAGGCGCGGGTTGAAATTTCCGGACAAGCCTAACATGTACTGTACCAAATCAACGCGCCTTACAAATGTCATTCAAAACTTTGAATTCATGTTATGTTCAATTAAAATATTTCGCTACGTGTATAATGCATGCAACCTACTACTCAAATGAATGTTTTAGTGCATTCCAAACGTATATACTACCGCTTCAATATGAACTAAATTTGAATTTGTTTCTCTATTTGAATAAGATCTACAGTAATGATTGTTGTGAAGTCAAAGCATTTGAATTCGTTTCTATGTTTTAATAAGATCTACAATCATCATTATTGTCAAGTTAAACCATCGTTTGTGTATTAACTTCACAGCACACCACATGATTAGTCTCGAGTTACATATGAACTATGTGTACTATATGAACTCGAACTAGATTTTTTGAATCCACTTTATTTTGACTTAAAATCACATTACATTTCTAGCTCTAGCTAGATCTTCATAATCTAAACCATGTCTCATATGTATAATGTGTTTATCACATTATGTATGGTGCCCCGCCCCATACGCCTACAAGTATTTAGATGTGAGTTGCAAACACCACACAATACCACAAATTCAAATAAAATGTGAGAATGTTCGATATATAGTATTGTTTAGATTGTTCGATATTTAGTTGTAAGCTGCAAACGCCACACATTATCAGAAATTCAAATAAAATGTGAGATTGTTTGATGTATAGTATGGTTTAGATTGTTTGGCATTTAGCTGTGAGTTGCAAACACCATGCATTATCACATTATGGTATAACATGTGCACAGCACGTGTATCACCGCTATATTCATGCATGCAATGTTTAAAACACTATGATCTCCTATTCAAATATATGAATCCGCTTTCATATCAAATTATGATCTTTGTTAGTCTCTTACACCCACACAATCCTCTAACCTTTGTAGCTACCACTAACTTTCTCTCGTGCATGCACACGCCCTCCTCGCCCTCCCCCTCCCTCGGCATTCTATCCACCAGGCACATTCATTTTTTTTCTTTAGGTCGTTCTCCCAGAGTCTCCACAACTCCTTTCCGACACACACCGATCGATAAACCTCTCCAGTGATGCCTGCCTACAACATACAAACACACCTTCAATCTCCTCCTTTATGTGTCCTTGCCTCGTGTCTCTCATACGGTCAGACACACGTGTAAACTCTCGCCCCTCTTTTCATCGCTCTCTCACAATCGCACACTCCTCCCCCTATCTAGCTAGTAGTTGGGCCTCTCGCACCACCTCCTAGCTCCATTCTCTCTGTCTATCCATCTCGCTGGGCCTTATTAGCCTCTAACAAATGGACGTACACCGACCGATCTCTCGCTATACATATAGCTAGCTAGGTCCTTATAACTCGTTTTTACCCACACGTCAATCGATCTACCTCATTAGTTGTGTCTCTCCCTTCCTCCGACAAACAACAATTGATCTACCGATCTAGTTAGGTTTGCTTACCAAACACATGGTTCCCCTTCATCATCCATGGATGCTTCCCGACAGATCTATCACGCACAGGCACACACAGAAACACATCCCCACTCTTATTGATAACATTGCAGTTCCACCCTCAGTTTGTCTAGTAGGCCTCTCCCACCATCTTCGAGAAGCAACTCCATCACCCATCCAGCACTCTACCCCTCTCCCTCCCTCTCCCTCCCTCCCTCTCTCCTCTATCTCTCTCCCATCATATTTCCCGTCCTTCAGTTATGTATGAATGTCGACCGATCTCCCTCAAGACATAGCTGGGTCTCTCCTTCTCAACACATATACGAGTCGTTCTAACTCTATAGTTAGGCCTCTGCCTACCCCTCCCACCACACCCCTCCCCCCCACACACACCGATACATCGAGCACTCTAGTCATGTATCCTTGCCACACACAAACTTGACGTGTGCCCTCTAACGTTCCGGTAGTCCAGTCGCCCTATATCTTTGACTTGTACACACACACACACACACAATTTGGATGGCTCTCTTCATCGATCTCGCACCCACCCACTTGATCCTCTCTTCGACTCTATCGATAGCTATGACCCCTCCCTCTCTTCTCGTGGATTGCTCGACCCTCTATGTATGATATGGATAGGCCTCCATTTCACACACATTGCATGCACAATTTTGTTTGAGATGTCATCGACACATATTGCCACAAATAATTCACGAAATCAACCCCCCACCCCAAAACAAAAAACACTCATGAACACGGTTTGTATCTCTCACACACACCCACGTAGGTGGGGAACGTGCACGAAGAGAAGAGGTGCATGCACGACGCACGTACTCCCGTCGCTTTCCCAACCACACCCGCACGGGTACACGGTGGAGCTCATTTCTGTACGAAAAAGGCATCCCACGTGGTAATTTGGCACGTGTACTGGTTGTCCACTTGGTGGAGGGAGGATCGTCTACCACGGGTGAACAAACAAATTGCGACTTGACGCGTTATGTTAAATTAAAAAAAGAGGCAAACCATGTGGGGCTACCATAGAGGCAAGGCTCTATACACTGGAGTACTTTTGATGTGTCCCGTCAACTCGTAGAACGAGGAGAAGCTTGCTTAGTACGCCATCTCCCCCGCCCACGGGCGCGGTGGCTCGCAGGATGAGGTGAAGCTTGCTTACTACGCCTTACGCCCGCTCCCTCGCCCATGTGCGCGGTGGCTCGCAGGACGAGGAGAAAAATTTACTACTCCCTACGTTTACTCCTCGTCCCTACTACCTTGGTTATAGAGATTATATCATATTGTTTGGAATATATATGTCCTTTAGTAGATTTCAATATGAACTACTGGTACATACTCCAAACACTGATGTATATAGATGTATTTTAGAGTGTAGATTCACTCATTTTGCTCCGTATGTAGCACTCTCCCTCGCCCCTCGACCCTCGCCCATGTGGTGGACGTGCAGTAATTCATTCGATCTCATATAGCCAGAACGATATATACTGCACTACCATTATTGCTCGACTTCCCAAAGAGGCAAAGAGCCAATCGCAAGGTCAATATTTTGGAGATGCCAAGTGCAAGGTTATAGGAGAACGAGTAGTAGGTGCCGCGTCATTTATAAATAAAGTTTTTTTCTTCTGTGGCACGTACGCAATATGATAGGTTCATATGGAGAGAAAAGGAGTACATAGTCAGGACGGGCCAGCCTACACAGTTGCTTGCTGGGGTTGCTCTCTTCACACTCTCTCACACAAAACGACCGTGGCCACATCTCTAACATCCCGGCGGATCACGTCCGCTTGAGGAAGGGGTGGATGCTCAGTGTAGATGCGGTGGCCGTCGCCGACGGTGAAAACCCACTGTCGGCACGTCCCGATCAGGGGTCCTCGCCGTTCTCTCTCACAAAGCCGGTGAGGTTGCCTTCGTCCCTTGCTCACTGCCGCGACGTGGGCAGTTGCCGCCTCCCGCCGCCCTCCTCAAGGTTGAGCTACGTCCCTTAGGTACAACTCCCTTTACAGCCGGCTTGCACCACTGCTCCAACTGCCCACATCACTCCCTGTGGATATTTCTCTACTTCTTTGCCCCGCACATACCTCTACTGGCTTCTACATACTGTATTTGTGATGAGTTTATGTCTCATCAACTAGTCCCCGTAATCTTATTCTAATCACGCTTGTTCAATTTCTTTGCCATAGGGATGCTCATCTCGATTTTGGTGAAATTGCACAAAATGATCCGATGGTCAAAAGGTTGCAAACTTCATTTATTAGGAAGCTCGAATGTTGCCAGCAAATTGAAGCCTGGTCAGGGTTCACGGTTCAAGGGCTAGGGACTGTATGGATCATTTTTTTCTTTAGCTACCTCTGTTCCAAAATAAGTGTCAACTTTAGTAGTAGTACAACTTTGTATAAAGTTTGCACAAAGTTGAGAAACTTATTTTGGAACGAAGGGAGTACATATTTGTTATGATCTGTCAATCATTGAGATGCAATAGCATGCATGTTACACTACAGGAATCAGCTACTTTGCCATCTGCCACGGCGGACGGCAAAGGCATGAACGGCGGACGGCAAAGGCCTTTGCCGTCAGCCGTGGACGGCAAAAGGCTCCGGCAAAGTAGGCTACGGTAAACAGCTACTTTGCCGTCTGCTTCCTGTTGGCTGACGGCAAAGGCCCTTTGCCATCTGCGGCGGACGGCAAAGAGAGCGGACGACAATAATTGCGCTGTCAGTCCGTTAAGTGGCTAACGGCAGGCCTTTGCCGTCCGCCGCTGACGGCAAAATTTCTAGTGTCTTTGCCATCCGCCGTATGATGTCATCTACACGTCACTACATGGCAGGTTCTTTGCCGTCTACCACTGATGGCAAAGTCCAGGTTCTTTGCCGTCCGCCACTGATGGCAAAGTCTTTGCCGTCTGCCACTGTAGGCAAACTGACCAAATGGGTCAGCTCCCAGGAAGCACAGCTAGATGCCACGTGTCTTCTTTGCCGTCCGCGGCAGACGGCAAAGAGCCCGTTGCCGTCGGTGGCAGACGGCAAAGAGCCTGCATATTGGCTCTTTTATCTGTTTTTTATTAAATCCAACAATTTTCATCACAAATATATATGACATATATAGATATATTTCAAAAGGCCATTACAGAGCAAACATATAAGATATCCAACACATAACTTCATCATCCAACCATATATATTACATGCATAGTTCCATCATATATAACAAGTTCAACATAGAGGCATCCAACCATATATATTACAATAGTTTCATCCAACGATGCATGCATAGTTCAACGATACAAAAGAAACAAAGAAAGGGATAAGGAGCACTCCATCTATGCAAGCTTTCGTCAAGTGAATGAAATCTGCAAAATGAAAAATAAGAAAGTTAGAACAAGAAGAGTAGAACAAGAAGAAGAGTAGAACAAGAAGAAGACTAGAACAAGAAGAGTAGAACAAGAAGAAGACTAGAACAAGAAGAGTATGTCATTTATGAGCTAACTTACGTGAAATGGATCATATATGAGCTAACTAAGTTGAACTGGGTCATTTATGAGCTAGCTAAGGTGAAATGGATCATTTATGAGCTAACTTAGTTGAAATGGGTCATTTATGAGCTAACTAAGGTCAAATGGATCGTTTTTGAGGTAACTAAGGTGAAATGGATCGTTTTTTAGTTAACTTAGGTGAAATGGATCATTTATGAGCTAACTTAGTTGAAATGGATCGTTTTTGAGCTAACTTAGGTGAAATGGATCATTTATGAGCTAATTTAGTTGAAATGGATTTTTTTGAGCTAACTTAGGTGAAATGGATCATTTAAGAGCTAATTTAGGTGAAATGGATCGTTTTTTAGCTAACTTGGTGAAATGGATCGTTTATGAGCTAAATTAGTTGAAATGGATCGTTTATGAGATAACCTAGGTAAGATGGGTCATTTTGGAGTTAACCTAGGTGAAATGGGTCATTTTAAAGCTAACGTAGGTAAAATGGATCATTTAGGAGCTAATCTAGGTAAAATGGGTCATTTTTTAGCTAACTTGGATGAACTGGATCATTTATAAGCTAACCTAGGTAAAATGGGTCATTTTAGAGCTAACTTAGGTAAAATGGATCGTCTATGAGCTAACTAAGCTAATTATGCAATTTTTGACATAAGTAAGCTAAGTACAGATCGTTTTAGAGCTAACTTAGGTAAAATGGATGGTTTTGGAGGTCAGTAAGCTTATTAAGTCATTTTGGAGGAGAAGAAGCTAAGTCTAGGTCATTATGGTAAGCGTTGGAGGAAATAAAGCTGAGTCTAGGTATTTATGCATGTGTTAAGCAAAACACTAGATAAACTTACCAAGATCCAGGAGGTCTAGGAGCGGGGTGGCTCGTGTCGGTAGCTGGAGAAGGATCGTGCGATGCTTGTCTGGAGTTACGCTGCACCAAAGATCATTTCCAATGTCTTGTTAGCATGATGACACTCAAATGTTAAGACTAGCAAGTAATGTCCATTCAAATAAAACTCACCGTGGTCCCAGGAGCAATCACTGGCATCGGCGGAGCGGTCTGACCTGTCTTCTCGCACACAGACTGCACATTTGGTTTTGACGACTCAGTCATACTAGTTAGTAATGAGACAAACACTACATGAATGTTTTGGCTAATCTGCAGAAGAAACTTACCACAAGGAGCTCGTACATGGCCCTTGCCTGCATGTCATTCCGTGCCCTCTCCTCCTCCATCATCTTTGTCATCCTCTCCTCCAACTCCCGCTGCCTCTCCGCCGCCTCCGCCAGAAGTTTCTCCGTTCTATCTCTCTCATTCTGTATAGCAGCCTAAATAACGGACCTTATAGTCAAAACCATTAGCGACTTGTCTCAATTCGGCGTCCATAGACTCTGAATTAGCCTACAAGTTTAATATGAAAGGATTGTTGCATTATGCACAAATTAGCGAATGAAATGAAATTGTCTAATAGAAATTACCGTTTGTTTGAACCAAGAGATGAAACTGGGATAGCCACCTCCTTGCTTTGCGAGAAGCTCATACTCTTCGACGGAATCCTTTTGGATCTCCGCTCCATACGAGAATATGGCGACGTATCGACTGTATGACATATCCAGGAATAAGAGTAGTTCAAAGGAAATAGAAGTTGCAAAACAATGTACCGAGAACTTACTCGATGTACGACCGCACTTCTATCAGGTTGTTGAAGATATACAACGAAATGGTCCGCCATTCTTCGTTATCCAAAGATACTGGATGTGAAACACTAGCTGGTGCGAGATTCCCTTTGAATAGGCTGAGGTTGGATCCACCCTTTTTAGGCTCGTCAGCATTGTACCGAGGCTTCGGATTATGCAAATGATGATTTTTGGCTTCGTAGTGCGCTGTTACGAAGTTTGCCGCCTCCTCTGTGATGAATGCCTCAGCCATCGATGCTTCAATTCTACGTTTATTTTTACATTTTTCTCGAAGCGTCTTCTGCATCCTCTCAGTTGGGTAGCACCAACGATTTTGCACGGCCCCCCCAATCTTGCCTCGGTCGGGAGATGCAAAATCAAATGCTGCATTGGATTAAAGAAGCCCGGTGGAAAGATCTTCTCTAACTTGCAGATCAACTCCGGCGCCAACTCTTCCATTTCTTCTAGCACGCCAGGCGATAGTTCTTTCGCACAAAGAACACGGAAGAAATAGCTAAGTTCTGCCAATACTAGCCATTCATCCTCAGGGATGAAGCCACGCAACATCACCGGCATTACCCGCTCAATCCATATGTGCTAATCATGACTCTTGAGACCAAATATCTTCAGTTTATCAAGATTCGCTCCCCTCTTTAGATTCGCTGCATACCCATCGGGGAACATCAACTGCTGTTGCACCCACAAGAGAATTTCCCTCATAGCTAGCCTTCCAAGATTGAACCATGCCTTTGGCTTCGTCCAGTTCTGCTTTCCTTTCGGTTCTTTCATGTTTTGTAACGGCCTATCACATAGCGCCTCCAGATCGACTCTAGCCTTAGTATTATCCTTTGACTTCCCATCTATGCCGAACAATGTACCAAAAAGTGCCTCGGTGATATTCTTCTCAGTGTGCATCACGTCGATGTTGTGTGGGCAAAGGAGGTCTTTGAAGTAAGGCAGATCCCATAAGCATGTTTTGTGAGTCCACGCGTGCTTAGTATTATACCCCTTGAAGTACCCTGGATGTTGTGGATCTGGCTCGAGAGTGTTTAACTGATCCAGGGTCTGTTGGCCTGTCAATGCAGGTGGTGCAGAGTTTTTGACAACTCTACCCCTGATGAAGTTCTTCTTGTCTTTCCTGAACTTATGGCGAGGATCCAGGAACTTTCTATGCATGTCAAAGCAAGAAAACTTGCGACCGGCCTGAAGCCAATGAAACTCAAGAGCTCCCTTGCATGTGGGGCACAGGAACCTTCCATGCACACACCAGCCAACGAATAGCGCATACGCCGGCAAGTCATGCATCGAGTACATGTACCAGACACGCATTATGAAGTTCCGTTTGCTAAAGGCGTCGTATGTCTTGAACCCATTATCCCAGGCTTCTTGCAATTCGTCCTTAAGCGGCTGCATGTACACATTCATATTTTTGCCTGGATAGTTGGGTCCTGGAATTATCAACATCAGGAAAATGTTCTTTCTTTGCATAATCTGTCCGGGGGGGAGATTGAGTGGAAAGACAAATACGGGCCAACAACTGTATTGGGCTGCCGTCATACCAAACACACTGAACCCATCCGTGCTGATGCCGACTCGAGGATGCCTCGGATCTGCCGCTTTGTCAGCATGTAATTCATCAAACTTTTTCCACGCAACACCATCCGATGTGTGTACCATCATCAGATTCCCATCTGCATCTAGTTCGGTTCTTTTTCCTGTTTTGTGCCATGTCATCTGTCTGGCCGTCTCTTCGACCATGAAAAGACGTTGAAGTCTTGGTACGATTGGCATATACCGAAGAACACTAACGGGGATTTTGGTCTGTGTCTTCTCACCCATACCGTTGTCTACCACAATATACCTGGAAGACTTGCAAATGGGACAATAGTTCAAGTCCGCATAGTCAAGCCTAAATAAGGCACATCCTTTCTCACAGGCATGTATCTTCTCATAGGGCATCTTCAGTGCACGGAGGATTTTGTCCGACTGGTACAGGTTTGCAGGCATTACATGGCCTTTGGGTAGAAAGCGTCCAAATACTGTCATAATTGCGTCATAGCATTCTCTGCCCAAGTTGAACTGAGCCTTCAAAGCCATTACTTGTGAGATGGCATCCAACTGACAAAGCTTAGTGTGCTCGTGGAGCGGACGTTTCGAAGACTCCAACATTTCATTGAAGGCCTTTGCAGATTCCTCCATCTCCTCGTCCGAATCCCGAGCATCATCATAGCCTTGCACCATGTTTTCCATCCCGGTACCATGCTCGTCGGTGCGACGACGATCCACCTCAGCTCGGTCACGTTGGGCAGACTCACCATGAAATGTCCACACCGTATAATCGGGCGTAAAACCACTCTTCTGCAGGTGTTTGCCCATTTCAGCCTGTGTCTTCTTTTCCCAATTGCCGCACCGGAAACAGGGGCACCAGATTTTCTTTTGGCCATTTGCAAATGCGGCTTGCACAAACCCCTTAGTTTTTGTGAACCATTCATCGCTCCATTTGTTCTGACCAGTGTGACCAGTATACATCCAAGCACGGTCACTCATCTTGACTTTCAGAGCTACTGGACACACAACAATTATATATGTAATTCACCATGTATATATTCATCAGTTGATCTACTTTGTCAATTTTATTATGTCCATGCAACCTACACTCTAATAGGTAATGATAGGTCCTAATACCACCCGTGTATGTGTAGATTGGGTTCATTTTCCCATGCTATGCTCCGGATCCGACGCAAAATTTCGGCAGCACCTCCCCGCTGTTCTCCTGATACACGTCTCTGCAATAAACAGAGAGGATGTGTACCCGGAGAACAACAGGGGAGGCACTGGCGAAATATATGCGTCGGATCCGGAGCAAAGCATATGGGAAAACGAACCCAATCTACACATACTCGGGCTGTCCATGGATAGCGTTGGACAATTCGAAAGAATCAAGGTTATAAATATGCAAATGCATGCATATTTATAACTATGACGCTTTCGAATAGGAGACACATATTGGTTACGCATACTGATGATTCAAGACACATATATAGCTAGCTATCAAGTTTCATCAGAATAGATCAAATAATTAATGGGGGGAGGAGGACTTGTCATTTGTGCTCACCCACGAACGAAGGGGCAGAGCTCGTCAAACGCACAGCGAGGTCGTCGAACACCAAACCTCGCAGCGATGAAACAACTGCACATTTAAAACTACACGATCAACACAATTATGTATGATGTTTTTCATAACAAAATCGAAAAATATATGACCTAACTAATAATTCACAAATATATGACC
Source organism: Triticum dicoccoides (assembly GCF_002162155.2). Classification (NCBI taxonomy): domain Eukaryota; kingdom Viridiplantae; phylum Streptophyta; class Magnoliopsida; order Poales; family Poaceae; genus Triticum; species Triticum dicoccoides. The sequence goes on from NC_041390.1 coordinate 542,651,570, forward strand.
CCGTCGGCCTCTGGAAGGCCAAAGAACACCTTTTCGGGAGGTGTCGGTGGTCGGGGTGTCCTGTCGGTGTCGGGGTGCCGTGTCGGGGTCGGGGTGCTGTTTCGGGGTCGGGGGGTCGGGGTGTCGTGTCGATGTCGGGGTA
>NC_041390.1:542653086-542729162 GCF_002162155.2 Triticum dicoccoides
TTGGCATCCGCCAACCTTTGCCGTCCGCCTTCTTGCTCTTTGCCGTCCGCTAGCGGACGGCAAAGAGGGGGCCCGTTAGGTTTTTTTTTTGCAGCTCGTCAGTGGGGCCCCTCCCTCTTTGCCGTCTGCTAGCCGACGGCAAAGAATCTTTGCCGTCCACTAGCATACGGCAAAAAACTGGCTGATGGCAAACTTGGTCTTTGCCATCAGCCAGTTCTTTGCCGTCCGCTTTTTGGAAGCTGAGGGCAAAGAGCTTCTTTGCCGTCCGCTAGCGGACGGCAAAGAACTGGCAGATGGCAAAGTAGCTGATTCCAGTAGTGTTAGTCTCCTTTGTATTTGATGAAATGTTACAACGAGCAACCTTGGACGCAAGATACATGTAACAGAAGCTGGAAGCTTCATAGCATTGTACAAATTTATCTCGCTGATAAATTACAGTACGTACTATACTAGTACTTCCTCCGTTCCTAAATATAAGTCTTTGTAGAGATTTCACCATCAACCACATGCGGATGTATATAGATGCATTTTAAGTGTAGATTCATTCATTTTGTTCCGTATGTAGTGGAATCTCTACAAAGACTTATATCTACTAGTAATAGCTAGCCCCCACTACTAGGAATTCTCTATCCTCTCCTTGAGCCACGTCATCAAAATTGATGTAGCCGTTAGATGAAGTAAATCAGTCCATAATAGTCGTCTGATCTTGACGTTGAGAGGCTCCGCACTAAGCCACAAGCAAGCATGCAGAAATACCATGCCACATGCATGTGAGTGGGTTTTAAATCACATCAACATGTCTGCATGCAAGCATGCACCGGTAGCATGCATGTAAGTGAGATTTTAAGTCCCATTAACATGTCAAAAAGAAAAATATAATCCCATTATGCAGTAGGAGTTCAGGAGTTGGATGATCTTTTTTCCTTACGTGGGATGATCTAAATGATGATGGGAGTTTATTTAGTTTGGCTACCACATTTGTCATGCGGTTATAGAGTTTTTTGTTCTATGAAATCGATAATTTTGCGCAGAGACATATACCGCTGTTCTGCGCCAACACGCGGGGACTCATCTAGTAATATTTAGGAACGGAGGGAGTACTATGTAAAGAGTTAGGTGTCGCATGGTGATATAGTGTGAGGTGGGCCATGTAATCACCGAGCCTGCGTGTTTTCACTGTTCTTGCACGCTTCCGCTGAAGAATGGAGAAAATTGTAATCTAGTAGTAGTAGTGTCGGGGATATACCCCGCGGCGTAAACCGGCCGAAAGTATAACCCGGCCGAACTAGGCGTTTCATTGGTAAACCGCCAGAGGATTGGCGGTTTACGTGATTGGCGGTTTACATGTCTGACGGTTTACGCGTCTGGCGATTCACGAGCCTGAAGACTCATTGGTGACCCGGCGCGTGTTCCAGATGGATGACAAGGCCCAAGGCCCGACATGCCGGTTTATGATAATGGTGGGCCGGTTTAAGAGGAAAGGCATGAGGAACATTTATCTTACAAGGAGTTAAGACCTGGACTTGTATCCGGTTTGTATTAGAGATAGAGTAGTCCTAATCCTAATAGGACTCTACATGTAACCCGCCCCTCCAACATATATAAGGAGGGGCAGGGCTCCCCAAAAGGGGGAAGAGGGACAAGTTCCACAAGTTGGACAAGTTAGGTTTAGACAATAGCTCTCGAGATAGAGCACTCTTGTAACCGTGATCATCATCATCAATATCAATGAATCAGGATGTAGGCTTTTACCTCCACCGTGAGGGGCCGAACCTGGGTAAAACATCGTGTCTCTCGTCCCGCTCAACCCCTCTCAAGCTACCACATAGATGCGTTGGCCTCGCGACTAATTCCTGACACTAAGGACATCTACCGTGAAAATTCCACGACAGTTGGCGCCCACCATGGGGCCTGCGCACGGTGATGTTGAGTTCTTGGAGGGATCTTTCTCATGGATCGAGAAGTTCGCAATTTTTTCGATGAAGAAGAGCCGGTTTGGAAAAGATTTACATCAAAAGTTAGGGTTGCATGGCGCGGCATGGCATGTGCTTGTGATCCGACGATCCGACGCCAGATCAAATTTTGGAGCACATTCCTGAGACGAAGGAGTTTTTCCACCACAGATCATATCCGTACGTACGACTTATGGTCTAATCGGAGGCAGCAGTACCAATCCGTCAAGACCCGTCAATTGGTCAAAACGGCGTGTTCAATATTTAAGACCCAGAGGAAATTAGGGTTGCATCAGTGCAACTACCATAACTCGCCGAGATCGAGAGGAGATTTTTTCCGCTGAAGCCAAAATACTACTGCAGTCAACCGAAGCTATTAGCAGTTTCCGCTGCAGGATCAGTGGTCGGGTCCAGTTGCTACTATACAAGAAGCAGTCCAATCGACCGGAATATTGCAGCTCCACGTAGGTCTCAAGCTACAAGTCCCGAGGGAATCAACTGTTGCTCCTGCAATTTTGAGCGTGGAGGACAAATCAACTCTAAAAGTACTTCCACTAGTACGTAATGAAGATCAGATTAGTATTGTTGATACTACTGGATCCGTTTTATTCTCTCGTGCAATTGCCTGACACACACATGGATTGAGGAAGATAGAAATATAGAAAGCAAGAGTTGTCAAGGGAGTCGGATTGGCCACCTCAGCGGCCGCGTTTTTTTCTTGTGTATACGAACGAAGCAAGCTCAGCAGCGGCTCGAGAGTACCATGCATATCCACCACTACTGTTCAGAGAGACACCACTGTCAAAGCCCGTCCGCTGCATCAAATCGCCCTCGTCGTGAGCGGTCTCACCTTCACTGTAAGCCGGCCAGGGTCCTACTATCGCCGCTGCTGTGCATTGAACCGGCGCATGCTGGGTCGCCTCTGCTTCCGTTGACCCCACTATCATTGACCCGTGGGTGCCGCCGCGGTCCAGGAGCAGTGTGCTGCTGCAAGGCGGATCAGTAATTCGGAGTCAGATCAATCAAATCATGGAGACTCACGGGAGCACAGCGTACTGCGTGCCTCGTGGTGCCCGCGACAAGCCAGCCTACCGGCGCTGCATAATATTACGAGGTGCTATCCTTCCTACATATTTTAGTTGCATAAATAATGTTTCTCCAAGAACAATTACTCTGTCTTTGCTATTTTTGGGCAGAACCATTATTTGTTACAAAGGTGTCGCAAAGGGGCGCACTAAGATTATTGCACTAGGGTTGGTCCGTGCCATGCTGCTGGATGGCTACATGGGAAAGTCGCCGTCCCCCGCTTCATCAGCATCGGGGCCAACTCGTCCGTCTGCACCGGCTTACCACGCCATGGCCAACTCGCCCGTTCGCACCGGCTTACAACGCCGCGGCCGGTTCATCCGTTTGCTCCTGTGGGTGACTTATCCGTGGTTGATTTTAGCTTCACAGCGGCGGATAAATTCCGGCCTAACGTATCAGGTGACATCTATCTAAATCCATTTATGAAACGTATTGTTTTTTGTCAAAGAACAATTACTTTGGGCTGTATTTGTTGATATACAGGATAATTATTCATTGTAAACGTGGTCTATACCGTGGGTTTACATCAGCTTGCCGGGACCACGCCTGCGATTAACTCGCCCGTTCGTGCCGGTTTACGACACCGGTGCCGATCTTCCCCGTCCGCACCGGTTTACGATGCCGCGGCCGATTCATCTATCCGAGCTGCCTCTGATGTTGCGGTCACTTTTCTCGTCCGTCTCTCGCGGCCTGGTCTACATCAACATACCGGGCCGCACCTGTCTGCATGAGCTGTTTATTGGGTATGAGCAAATCACAGTTTGGGTAGCCTGGTTTTCTTTCAAATTGGAGACCAATTATCATCAAACCGCCGTTTGCACTGGATGGTTCAATGGGCAGGCGCACAAGTCGCCGCCACTACAGTTTTGATTAACTTCAAATCGCCAGTTGGAAGAAACCATTGGCCGAGTTGCTGATATGGCTCATATGGGATCATTTGCAAACTGCCGCAGTCACCTCAACCTTCTATGGATTCACATCGTGCTATCAACGCCAATGATATACAAGTTATGCCGGTTTATATCACGGTCAAATATGGAGAGTCTCAAGCTAACTCCTCGAGTCACCTTTGAGACTCGGGGGCTACGATGACATGACTCAGCGAATATTGCCACTTTCAGCAAATTTAAGAACCCCAGGACGATGGAGGGAAGGATAACCCGGTCCCGGAGGCTACTGTTATATTGATGAAAGTTTAAAGGCCGTCAGAAAATTTCCAGCTTAGAAAGTATATGACAGTTACAAAATCCCGGCTTAATGAAGAAGATCTGGGTCATCAGAAAGGATTCCGGTTTAAAATCCGGCTCAAGGGAAGTCAGTCTCACTGAAGCTCTCAAATATCCGGTTTACAATCCGGTTCAAGAGAAATCTATTCTCCCACAAAGCTCTGAAGCGCTCAGATCCGGTTTAACAATGTCCGGTTCAAAAAGGAATTTACTTCTCGCAAGTTTGAGTTTAAAGGCCGTTAGAAAATTTCCGGCTAAAAATGAAGATTCCGGTTTAAAATCCGGTTCAAGGGAAAGATGTCTCCCACAAAGCTTTGAAGCTCTCAATATCCGGTTCAAGATCCTGGTTCAAGAAGGATTTATCTCTTGCAAAAAATTAAAAATTGCCGAAGAGAACCTGCTGCCACGATGCGCGGTTCAAACATGGGTATCCCGCCTTACTGGCCTGACATATTATTGATCACATGGGGGCGTCTGCTTCATAAAGCGGGGTCTCTGTTCTTTTGCATCATGTGTGGTTACACGGAGTTGTTCTAAAGCGGCCTGCTGTTTACCCCTTGAGTTAGCTTTTCAAAAGCATCATGTTATATCACTTGGGGGCTTGGTCGTGTCCGAACCAATGCAATACCTCTTGATAGGCGAGAGCCACTAGATCACTTGGGGACTTGGTCACGTCTGAACCAGTCATGCCTCTTGATCGGCCTAAGGCCACAGAATCACTTGGGGGCTTGGTCGAACCCGAACCATTGCCATGCCACTTGATCGGCATAAATGCCACGGTTTCATTTGGGGACCTGGCTGACTTGAACCATAGCTACACCTATCGGGAGCTTGGTCGTGTCCGACCATGGTAACGCCATCTGATCAGCTCAAATAAGCCTCTTTTTTGCAAATGGTTTTATCATTGCCTTTGCTTCAATATTTTCCTTGATAACTGTTTCTTTTTTTTTGTTGCGTTTTTAAACCGACAAAGTTTTAAACCAGCCCAAACTGTCAATTACAAATTGACGAAACACGGTCAAATCTTAATCCGAAGACTATCTGCCCGGTTTGATTTTCTGTTACCATCCTATTATGGAGTAAACCGGTGTTTATCAACCCGGCTCGGCTTTCAACTACAAGTTGTCAGTACATGATCAAGTTATAATCCGGAGACTATCAACCCGGTCTGGTTTGACTATGAGTCGCCAGTATTATATATGGTTAAACCAGTGTTTATCACAACCCGGCACGGTTTTATCATAAACTGGCACAATATGGAAGGAGTTATCAGTACTCAAGAATGGGGTTATCACCTTTACTACAAAAAGTTGGTAAAACCAACAATGTGATTCAATGTCACAGGTATGATATATTTCATATTTTATTATTCTTAAGTGCAACCTTGGTTATAAACCCGAGTTATATGTTGGGCATTATGACCCGTCCGGCGGTAAACCGCCATGACACTTTAAACTTGTTGTATGCACAGGCAGGTTTGTTAACCGGCCTGGCTTTGGACTATAAGTCGCTTGTATATATATTTGGATTGCGCCATTGGAATCATGCGCTTATAAATCATTGGATTATATTATCTTGAATAGCCAACATGGCTGGATTTTTAAGGTTATTAATAACCAATATTATTGAGTTTTCAAAGTCGCTTTAGCGCAATGGCTATTATTTTATCAAAGGATATGATTTATTCTACAATGGAAGGAATAGTCCCGAGTCGCTGCAGGCTTACAACCCGGCACTTGGGGGCTACATTATTCAAATTGAGATTACATGCAAGTCTCATGTCGCTGCAAACATGCACCATGACACTTGGGGACTAATGCAAAGTCATTTTTACTAGTCTTATTAAAGACCCGACTGATCATATTATAATGAGCCAGCCCTTGGGGGTTACCTATTGCTCCTATCAACAATTCAAGGTACACAAGTTCTTGTCCATAATATTGAAGGATCCATTGATCAGTTGGTAAAGCACAAAGCTCTTAACCTTGTGGACGTGGGTTCAAGCCCTACGATGGAAGCTACATTATAAGCAATTACAAGTCCCAGGTTGCTGCAAGCATGACAACCCGGCACTTGGGGGCTACATATATGGAGTATTCAGTTTATATGATTGAGATGAACAAACCGGATTTCTTCAAGGTTGAAACACTTATTGGAACAAGTCTTAAGTTATCACTATGTTCTCCTCTTAAGACTTGGGGGCTACAGGTATTATGCATATAAAGGAGGAACATCTTCATTTTATCAGTTTTGAGCAAATCAGGAAGATCAATTACATGACCCGGTGTCGACAACAATTATGACCCGGTGCCATCAATATTTATAAACCGACCATTTTGGTAATATTAAACCGACAAGTTTTACATCTTCAAACCGACTGAATATCAGATTGATTATGAAGCTGGTCTGTTGACCCGGATTTCCCAGAAGGAGGAAATAACAAGGACTTAAGGATGATCAGGTACCGGTTTACAAATTTTTTTAACCCGGAGCATAACCTGTCAAATTTGTTCTTGTGTTTATTTTGCAGCATAAGTTTACCATGAATAAATCCAAGCTAAACTTGGGGGCTAATGTCGGGGATATACCCCGCGGCGTAAACCGACCGGAAGTATAACCCGGCCGAACTAGGCGTTTCATTGGTAAACCGCCAGAGGATTGGCGGTTTACATGTCTGACGGTCTACGCGTCTGGCGGTTCACGAGCCTGAAGACTCATTGGTGACCTGGCGCGTGTTCTAGATGGATGACAAGGCCCAAGGCCCGACATGCCGGTTTATGATAATGGTGGGCCGGTTTAAGAGGAAAGGCATGAGGAACATTTATCTTACAAGGAGTTAAGACCTGGACTTGTATCCGGTTTGTATTAGAGATAGACTAGTCCTAATCCTAACAGGACTCTACATGTAACCCGCCCCTCCAACATATATAAGGAGGGGCAGGGCTCCCCAAAAGGGGGAAGAGGGACAAGTTCCACAAGTTGGACAAGTTAGGTTTAGACAATAGCTCTCGAGATAGAGCACTCTTGTAACCGTGATCATCATCATCAATACCAATGAAGCAGGATGTAGGCTTTTACCTCCACCGTGAGGGGCTGAACCTGGGTAAAACATCGTGTCCCTCGTCCCGCTCAACCCCTCTCAAGCTACCACATAGATGCGTTGGCCTCGCGACTAAGTCCTGACACTAAGGACATCTGCCGTGACAATTCCACGACAAGTAGTATACCCCCTTTCGCCGAAAGTGTGGGACATCCAGCAGTCCTACCACCTCAGTAATAAAGACCAATGAGCTGTCAAATCACATACACCCAGCAGTAAGTTGGACGGACGAAGCAACCATCACTCTTGCGCCAGTGAGAGGTCGCGTCTGCTTTGCCCGGGCATGAATGCAGCGCCGATTCTTTGGAGCGGCGCTGACCGTTTCAGGCGGGAAGCGCGCGCGGGCGATGGAGGGGCTTTGGGTGGGCCAAGCTGGTCAGGAGCGGGCGTGGCAGCTGTTCGCATGTCCCTACCGGACACGCCCGGAAACGAGAGGATGCACCCACTCTCGCGGCTAAAATCGTACACTACACAACATCTCTCTATAGGAGTAGGTCGATCTGTCGCTCTCTCTAACACACACATGGTGTTAAACACACACACACACACACACACACACACATGCACACGCACGCACCTTGGTCCCGTTGCACCTTCTAATGTGACTTATTACACCTAGACGGAGGGAGTAGTGAGTATACGAGATACGGTGGCACACTGACTTAAGTCGAATACAAGTGGCCAAAATTTGTGTGCATGTTATAATAAGGATTCACTTGAGCATAATTTGTGCCAGGAGGATTCTTTGACTGGTCAAAATGTTCTCTAGGGTTTGCATGCTTCACACTCTCTCTCCAGTATATATATACACGCTGGAGCCTCAGCGCTTGTAGTTGCTCTCTTCACACTCTCTCGCCCTCTCCAGATCTAAACAAGACTTCGTTGGTCTCTCTCTCCCCTCACTGCTGCTCAAAGAGCCGGCAGGATCCGTCCGCCGGGAAGGGAAGGAGGCTTAACATTGTCGCTGTCGGCGAGGGACGACCGGCGCAACTGTTCACTTTCCACCCAGCGGCAACGCGGGAGGGCCTCTGACCCCTTCTTCTTCGTCACCGTCCCGTCGCCCACCGAACCACGCCCCAAGAACCTTAAGGTATAATTTACTTACTCCACATGCATTGCTCTAGCTGCATGTATACCATGAATCTAGGACGTGGTTCAAAGAGGAAAGGAGTGGGGGAAAGTAGTGGGAAAAGTTGTATATAGCATGAATCTAGGACGTGGTTCAAAGAGGAAATGAAGGGGGAAAGTTGTATAGCATTAATCTAGGACGTGGTTCAAAGAGAAAGGAATGGGGGAAAGTAGTGGGGAAAGTTGTATCGCATAAATCTAGGACGTGGTTCAAAGAGGAAAAGAAGGGGCGAAAGTACTAGTTCAAAAAGGAAAGGAAGGGACAAGGCTGTAGAGTTTGAGCAGGACTAGATTTGCTGCGCTCACATAGGGAAAGGCGTCTAAAGATAAAAAAACCGGGACCAACACAAATATGCTCCTTGGTTGCTTGTTCTTTGTTGCAACAGACTGTGCATGACCACAGTACATCAGTAGATGCACATGGTGCTGGTGCATCCACTATCCCGTGAAACTCATTAGCTGTTGTTAATCTAAGGCCCTGTTTGGTTAAAAACTCCCTAGTCCCTACCTGTTGGGTTCCAGGGACTAAACATGGACTAGACATTATTAAATGACATGCTAAAATACCATGTTACCCCTAGTAATGAACTAATAGAGACAAGGTGCGATGCGTGGCAGGGGCAACTGTTGGAAAAAGTCCCAAAAAGACTCCCTCGGGGTCTTCTTTCTTTAGTCCCAAATGCCCACGTTTAGTCCCTAAAAGTCCCTCCTCTTTGGTTTAGATGGGACTGACACGGAGTTTTTTAGTCCCTACACCAAAATGTCCCTGTAAACAAACACCCTCTAATAATGCCGCTGGAAAATTGATGCAATGCCACAGTTAAAAGCAAATTACATGTTTAACGAATTTTATTGTTAATATAATCTCTATGTTAATATTAATCAATGCCACCGTTTGAGAAATGCCACTGTCTTGCTTTCTTTCCCATTTAGATAAGGTAGATGCTTCTTTTTGTTGGCTTCTGTGTCATCCACCGTTATTGACCACTAATTGTTTCCTTTGCACCTCTGTGTAAATAGGGTTATCTGCTTCACCTCGTTGCCATTGTGACCTTTTGTTGCACTGCACAAAACACTTTTTGTTTTAAGAGTGTTTTGTGCAATTCAACCAAAATGTCACACCGACAAAGTTGCTTGATTGCTTGATCTTAGTGGAACTGCACAAGAGGAGATCTTACTTCCTATCTGTTAAGGCGAATTTGGTTCAGATCTTCTTCTTGTGAGTTGTTTGAATTCCGCATCATGAGAGGTCAGTACTAGCCTTCTTTCACATGATTCTGCAGTGTGCATTCATATGTTGTGCTACTTGTACGATAATGTTGCTTGATTTTAGTGAAGTGCACAAATGGAGACAAGACTTCCAATCTGTATGTGCACTGTAATATCCCATTGAGGTAAGATAAGGATATTTCACAACTGTTGGCCTGTATTTTGCCACTTTCATCAGAAAATTAAGTTTAGTACTATACTTGTGCTCCCTAATTCACATGCCAAATCTTACATTGAAGGCGAAGCTTGTTTGTTATTGAACCAAGTGATGAAGGGGAAGAACAAGGGGAAGAAAAACAAAAATCAACTCCCGGTGTTGTCATGAAAAGTGGTATTGTCCTTGAGAAGTGCTTCATCTGTGCTGTTTTAAATAATTCCTTTCCTTTTTTTCGAGCAAACAGTGATGCTAGCATTTAGTAGTCCTCTTGTCTTTGCACAACAGGATCATCTTCCTCTGAAGAAGAATATGGAGTACGTGAAGTGACTAGTTCCGATTATGCCAGGATGAAGAATCCATGTCTATCTTATCATCAGAAGGAGCAGTTGAAGAATGGTTACATTACTCCCCACAAGACCAAACTAACTTCAGCTCAGAAGGACTGACAAAATCTCCATTTTTTTGCTGTGATGCGCGAGTACAATGTTGTTCTAGGATTCTTTCTGGTGAGTTCCATTTTTCTAAAAGTGTGCTCTACATGGACCATGTATGTGCCTGTTGAAACTGTCAATTCATAGTACAGTTTGCTCTATACTAATCACTTTTTTGTATTTGTGCAAACAGGGGTGCTCAGCTTGATTTTAATGGGAACTGCACAAAATGTTCATGAATACATCGAATCATTCATTTCCACCACAAGAAAGGAGGTGCCGATAAGTTCAAGGCGTTGCAACATATAAGGGCGAAATCATACAAGCTACGCGCGAATTTGGTTGATTTTGGTGGAACTGCACAAAAAGAATAGTTGGTTTATTTAGCACGAGGTGCCATGTCAATGTCCGAACTGATGGCAAACCCTGCCCATTCCACAATCGTAGGCATTTGATATTTTGGAATGGGACAACCTTGTCAAATTTTGCTCATTGATTTTAGCAAGACATGCGTTTGATATTTTCGAATGGGACGCCCTTGCTGTCAGGAGCGTCGGTCAATTTTTTATTTATTCTTTAGTTGTGAAGTAAATATTGCCTCTGACATGTGAGTCGCTGAGATGCATAATCATCGATTGTTTTGAATGTTCTCTATGAATTGCCAGGCCTGTGTGTTTTATTGCAATGTACAGAAACACTAAAAATCTGATCAAACTCTTTGTACTCCTTCTGTTCCTTTTTACTTCGCACATTGTGAAAGTGCATACTTTTTTGTATAAGATTGGTCAAAGTAGAGATACTTTGACCGCAGACAAAACTTGTATGCAGACTAGAAAGGACCGGAGGGAGTACATGTGAAACTGCTGCAAACGAGGTGATCACCCTGGGAATAATGCTAGTACATATTGTTTTGCATTTTCATCCAATGCCAGTGATACAGGAATTCGAACTAATCGAAATAAATTCATTCATACACGGTCGGATTTCATATAAACATGCCAGATTTCATTACATTTCATACATTCTTCAACTAAAAAGGGGTGCGCTGGAGGTATAATTAATTAACCGAAGCTACCCACCTGTGTCCCGCTGAGCCGAACAAAAGCTTCAGTGACTTAACTGCAGGTGCAGTTGCGTAACTGACATGTGGCCTGTTGGGCCCATGTGTCAGTCAGCCAACTACCCCAGCAGTTAAGTAGAAGCAATGTTACTCTCCAGCAGAACTCCCCAACTCCACGTCGCCGCCAAGAAGCTAACCGGCCGTCAATGGTCAACCCGCCTAGCTTGGCTTCAACAGGAGGGTAGCAGCGGTGGCCTTACTTGGACCCGAGCGGCGGCGACCTACCGTGTTCTACTCTTCCTCGTTTTCTGTGTGGCGCGACCTCGTTGGCAGCAAGGCGGGGCCTCGGCGGAGCCGGCGATGTCCTCTGTCTCGTTGCCGGCGGGCGGCACCTCAGCGGAGCGGTGGGAATCCTCCCCCGCGTTGCCCGCAGGGTGGGGCCTCGGCTGAGCCAGCGATGTCCTCTGCCTCGTTGTTGGCGGGGCGGGGCCTCGGCGGAGCCGACGGTGTCCTCTGCCTCGTTGTTGGCGCCGCGGGGCCTCGGCAGAGTAGGGCCTCGTCGATGCCAGTGGAGCGGGGACTCGTCGGAGCCGGCATTGTCCTCTGCCTCGTCCTCGGTCTCGCCAAATAGCGCCTCGCCCGCTTCATCGCCCTCTTTGCTAGCCTCTTTGTAGGCAGCCGCAGCCTCCGCCACCCGCATGCGCTCCCGTCAGCGCTCGAGGCGGCCCTTGCGGGTGGAGCGGTACGAGTCGAGCAGCGCCTCCTGCTCCGCCTGCTCCACGGCGATCTGCTCCTCCGCCTGCAGATGCTCCTGGAGGAGATGGTGGTTGTAGACGGCGTTGGCCTGTGCCTCCCGGAACTGCTCCTGACGCATCTGCCTCACACTGTCCATATATTGGGCACGGGCCTCGCCGATGGTCATGGTGCAATGCACCGGCGAGGATGGCGCGGAGGAGGGGGTTGGCGCTGGATCATCGACTACCATGTTCTCCATTGGGACGTCGTCGTCCTCCGGCTGCCTGCCGGCCAGCCGGTCGGCAGCAATGGCTGCCATCTCCTTGTGGTCCGTCGTCCGCCCATCCCGAAGAGCGCTGGAGCACGAGGAAGCCATGGTGGGCAGTAGTAGTGTGGACAGGAGAAAGGGAACGGATGCGATGACTGCGGCTATGGCCGGCGCATCAGTTTATATAGCAATGGTGGGCGGGCGGAGGGACGCACGTGTGGCGCCGGAGTAGCCGCCTCGGCAACCGCGTATCATTAATGTGGGCGGCAGATGGACGGACGAACGACACTTGTGTCGTTTGAAGGTGGAGCAATCGCCTGCACCCGGAAGTGGGGCGGACGGCACTGACTGTTTCGGGCGGAAAGCGGGCGCGGGCGAGGAGATGACTTTACTTGGAGAGGATGACAATGGGGACCCACCAGGTCCATAGCCTCACGTACGCAAGTGCCTCCTTATTATATATATATGTTGAGGATATTACTACTGGATGTAAACCGGCCTTATGTAGCCGGGTTGACTCTTTGAAGATTAGAAGCCCATGAAGATGTAAAGATGATGGTGCTTTACGGAGGGCCCAAAGGCGGGTTACAGTTTGTAAATGTAAACCGGCCTAGTCATGTAACTTGTATAGTAAGATAGAAAGAGAGAGGCCAAACCGGATACGTTTATAAACCGGCTTCGGGACTCTGTAGCCCGGCGGGCGTCAACCTATGTATATAAAGGGATGACCCGGCCGTGGTTTAGGGAGAGACAACAACAACTCGAGAGCCAGACAAAGCGGATTCACTCCCTGGCCTTTGAAACCCTAGCAATACCAATCACAACTAGACGTAGGCTTTTACCTTCATCGAAGGGGCCGAACTAGTATAAACTCCCGTGTCCCCTTGTCCGGTTTAACCCCTTTAAGCTAACCCGTTGCGATGGCTCCACGACTAAGTCCTTTCATGAGGACATCTGCTATGACAAACCCATGACAGTTGGTGCCCACCGTGGGGCTATCGCACGATGGTTTTGAGTTCTTGAAGGGCAGCTTCGGTGGGCTTAAGGGATACGCTGTGGGCCGGATGACGAAGAGTCACTGCGGCAAGCTCTACATCGACAACGCAGGATGGGGTCCTGAGGCCGATTCAATCAAATACGGGTGTCGGGTCCCCTTTGGTGGGATTCACGTCTTCATCGGCAAGATCGGCGAACCAGCCCCCGAGCCGGACATCTGCACCGACATCATCGAAACGGCTCGGCGTGCAAGTTCTTCGCCGGTTCAGCCCGAGGCAAGGCATGTTTTCGTAGGAGTCGTTCATGGATCAGGGCACGAGGACGGACTGGTGTCCGATGGAGAAACCGTAGTCTGCTCTGATGACGAGTCTTCTGGAGAAACCGAATCGCTTTCCTAGTTGCAGGACGACCGGATTGAGGGAGGATCCGAGGGCAACAGTATTCCGGATTCCCCCGGACGGCCAAACCGGGCTGCCATCTTCATGGCCGGCACACAATCGGCGCCTCATTCATCTACCGCCGCAACAATGCTCTCCGGTTCAACGACGGCCACACCAGCAGGGGCAGGAAGCTCGGCGCCACCTCCGGCCCAAGTCTTGTCTGATTTGTTCGACGCTCTGGCCACATTGATGTCCGCGGAGGTAGACGCGGCAGCCAGGGATCAGCACAATGCGGAGATTGCAAAAGTGAAAGATCAGATAGCCCAGGCTAAAGCGGACCTTGCAGCAGAGAACGCCAGGATGGCTACGGAGCGGGTCGAGTTGGAAGCACAGGCTTACCGGATTAGACTGGATCAGAATGCTTCAGAGGAAGTCATGAGAAGAAGGTACCGGTCACACCTCCCGTCGGTTTATGAGCCGCAAAATCTTTTCAACACTCCAGGTGCAGGAGATGGTAACCAACCCACGCTAAACCGGGCGGGGGCGCCAGGAGCAGGAGCGCCTGTTCAGCCGCGCACAACGGACCTGCCTCGCCAGAACAGTGTTGTATCATCAACGCCGCCCGGGCATTATTCCAACCCGTTGGACAACATTGTGGCCGCCGCTTCACGCCTGGCGGCCCTCCCAACCTACGGCGAGTCACCAGTTGCAGTGGAAGCATGTCGGGCCAGGGATCTCCTTCAGACAACACTAAATCAACAACAATCATATTCACACAGCCGGGAGAGGATTCATTCCACTCCCCGTCCAAGCCGGAGTTATAGCAGACACGTGGAAGAAGAACCGGCCATGTCCAGTAGTGCACGCCGCCGAAATTCGCCACGAGGGAACAACCCGGTTGGGGGAGGTGCTAATGCGCAAGATGCTGTGGACCATGGCCGCGCACGTCGAGAGGTCGAGTTGACAGCTCGACACGAAGCACAACAGCATACTCCGGTTCACCCCACCGCCTCCGTGGAGCCAGGGGCGATGTTCAGTTCCTTAGGGGTACCGTGTTTAACTCCTGCTTTGTGTAATGTGCGACTACCCAAGGATTTCAAGGGACCTCGTAAGGTACCAAATTATACTGCCGATTTCCAGCCAGAGGCGTGGGTGGAGAGCTATGAGATGGCAATGGAGATGTTAGATGTGGATGAGGTGGTGTGTGCTAAATATTTCACCATGATATTGGAAGGAACAACTCGCACTTGGTTGAAGAGCTTGCCGACCAACTCTATTGGATCATGGGCCGAACTGAAGCACCGGTTTATCCAGAACTTCAAGGATACGTGTAAGCAACCAATGTCAATTATAGATCTGGCCGCTTGTGTCCAAGAGGAAGGGGAGTCCATGACCCATTGGGTCAAACGGGTCTCAGCGATTTTGCATTCATCAGATCGTATCAACGTAGACACTGCAGTGTTAACGTTAGAGGGTAATTGCCATTTCAAACCGTTGAAACAGAAGTTGGGAAGGCTCAAACGTCACTGCAACGACATGTCAACACTCATGGCCGCTTTGGTTAAATACGCCGATTCAGATAATACCAAGGTTCCGGATTCAGAGGAAGACAAACCGGAGAAGGGTAAGAAGACCGACAATGCCAAAGGCCAACAACACAATCCGGCAGGCCATGGAAATGCTGGTATGCGCAAGGCCGACAGTGGTTTGGACTTTGTCGCAAATACCAACGCGCAGGAGAATGGCCAGCACCGTAAAGGCAAGCAGCCCCAGAGGGGTGGAGGTCCAGGCAACAATTTGGAGCGTTTGTTAACTCAGCCCTGTCCAAAGCATGGATCGAAGGAGAAACCGACATCACATCTGTGGAAAGATTGTTATATCATGCGGGATTTCAAGAATTCCAATATGTTCCAATATGACAACAGCCCGCCCGACGGTTCAGGAGGAGGATTCCACGGGCCGGGTTACGGAGGTGGTGGTTCCGGTTCAGGGTTTCCAGGCAATCAAACCGGACACGTCAATCAAGGACACCAAGGCAACCAGGGAGGTTACAACCATCAGGGGAGTCAGCAGCAGTAGCAACAGTCGAGTTATCAGAGCAATCCCAAACAACTGAACAGCGGGCAATATCATGTCTTCACTACTAGTTTGTGCAAATGTGATCAGAAGCTTCACAAAAGGGTAGTCAACTCTGTTGAGCCGGCAGTACCTCAGTATTTACGCTGGTCGGAGCAACCTATTTTGTGGAGCAGAGAGGATCACCCGCCCCGGGTTGATAATCCAGGTCATTTGGCCTTGGTGGTAGCCCCTCAAGTTGGGGGATACAAGTTCACTAAAGTTCTCATGGATGGGGGAAGTAGTATCAATATTTTGTATTATGATACATTCCGCCGTATGGGGTTGACAGATAAGGATCTTAAACCGTCGAATACAGTATTTCACGGTGTGGTGCCTGGTAAGTCTGCGTATCATGTTGGTAAGATAGCTTTGGAGGTAGCTTTTGGAGATGACTACGATTCAAGGTCAGAAACATTGACATTTGAGGTGGTGAAGATCAAAAGTCCGTACCACGCCTTGTTTGGGCGGCCAGTTTATGCTAAGTTTATGGCAAGGCCATGTTATGTTTACCTACAACTTAAAATGCCAGGTCATAAGGGGACTATCACAGTACATGGAAGTAGAAAGATTGCTTTGGACTGTGAAGAAGGTGATGCGGCTTATGCTGAGTCGGTTTGTGCCACGGAGGAGTTAAAATTCTATAAGGAGCAAGTTGATCCGGAAGACATGACCTCCTTAAAAAAGCCAACCACGGAACATGATCCAGCATTGAAGTTCAAATCAGCTACAAACACTAAGATGGTTGACTTTGTCCCTGGCGATTCATCCAAACAGTTCAGCATCAGCGCTAACCTTGATCCCAAATAGGAAAGCGTGCTCATCGAGTTCATCCGTGAGAATCGGGACATCTTTGCATGGAAACCTTCTGACATGCCAGGTGTACCGAGAGAACTCGCTAAGCACACACTCAACATTGATCCGAAATTCAAACCGGTCCGACAGTTCCTCCGCCGCTTCAACGAGGAAAGGCGCAAGGCTATAGGTGAAGAGGTCGCCTGTTTGTTGGCTGCTGGGTTTATTGTTGAAGTTTTTCATCCAGAGTGGTTAGCCAATCCGGTGCTAGTTCTTAAGAAAAACGGCACTTGGCGCATGTGTGTGGACTACACAGATTTAAACAAGGCTTGCCCTGCAGACCCCTTTGCTCTCCCTCGCATTGATCAGATAATTGATGCTACGGCGGGTTGTGATCGTTTGTGTTTTTTGGATGCTTACTCTAGTTATCATCAGATCAAAATGGCAGTTAAGAGGAGAATACAACCTTTATAACTCCCTTTGGAGCCTTCTGCTATGTTTCCATGCCCTTTGGACTCAAGAGTGCCCAGGAAACTTACCAGCGATGTGTTCAGAATTGCCTTCATAAGCAAATTGGGCGCAATGTTCATGCGTATGTAGATGATATTGTGGTCAAATCCAGAAAGGAGGAGACTTTGATAGCTGATTTACGGGAAACCTTTGGCAATCTCCGGGTTTACAAGATGATGCTCAATCCGGAGAAGTGTGTTTTTGGTGTCCTGGCAGGCAAGCTCTTAGGCTTTCTGGTTTCAAACAGAGGCATTGAGGCTAATCTGGAAAAGATTGCGGCGATTACGTCCTTTGCTAAATCAGCGTGTATTAACGATGTGCAATGTCTGGCCGGCCGGATTACAACCTTGAGCCGGTTTATCAGCCGCCTTGGAGAAAAGGCCATCCCCTTATATCAGATGCTCAAGAAAACGGATAAATTTGTCTGGAGTGAGGCAGCTGATAAGGCGTTTGAAGATCTGAAGAGGCAGCTCGTGGAACCGCCCGTGCTGGCAGCATCGATCGATAAAGAGCCATTATTATTATATGTGGCTGCTAATGCCCGGGCTGTCAGCGTAGCAATTGTGGTAGAGTGCAAGGAGCCTGGCAAAGAGTATCCGGTTCAACGGCCGGTTTATTATATCAGTGAGGTGCTCATCGAGTCAAAGCAGAGGTATCCGCATTGGCAGAAGCTAGTGTATGGGCTGTTTATGGCAAGCCGGAAGCTCAAACACTATTTTCAGGGCCATCCTATCACTGTAACATCCCAAATTTGCAATTTGGAATGTTATACACTAGATCATCATGCATATCATATTTTCTTGCATTTTGCCAGATCCTAGAAATTTCACGCAACTCAAGGACCTTCGGAGAGAGTTGGAGATTTCGTTATTTTCATATTTGAGAGTTTTCTCAAATTTTGAAAAGAGGATCATTTGATTTATTTATTTCATCTTTAATAATTTTTCCGATATCAAAAATATAAGAGAGGGAATAATATGACTTTCCCAAATTTAGGAAAAAAAAGAAGATTTAATAAATAGATCAATTTTGGTTTTGCCGGAGTTTTGTTTGCATTTTATTTGGATAGGGAAAAATGCGCGTTTTCGAAAATTGCATTTTAGGTCCGGAGTAAAGTTCATTTTGTTCGGCTCATTTTTAGGAGTTGGGGAAAATTTACTTTAGAATTTTTGGAGCCCGTTTAGATTTTCTTTTCTTTTGTTTTTCTGCGCGCATAACCGTTTAAAAAAAAGGAACTCTAGCAGCGCCCTGGGCCAAGGCCCAGCCAGCAGCCGGCCGGCCAGGCCATCGCCCGCGCCACGCGCGCCAGGCGCCAGGAGGACGCCGCCGCCGCCCTTTTGGAGTCCTAGTAGGACTTTAGTCCTACTCCGTTTCCTCTTTTTCTTTCCTATTCCTACTCTATTTCTTGTCCCCTACCCCAAGAAACCCCCTCCACTCCCCAATATAAATACCCCAACACCCCCTTTAAACCCATCAAATCAAACCCCAAGCCCCAAGCCGCGCCCCACACCCGCGCCGCCGCCCCTTGCCCACGCCGCCGCCCTACGCCACGCCGCCAGAGGTTGCCCCATGTCTCTTTTCCTCAGATCGTTTTATTCTAATCGTTTCGATTCTTTTCTTCTCTTCTGATTCGTTTTCTTTCCGGTTCTTCTCTAAACCGTTCCGGTTTTCTAGATCGGTTTTTGTTTCGGTTTTCTTCCGAAACCCTAGATCGGTTTTTGTTCTTCTTTCAGACCGTTCGCCGGACCGTTCGTCCTAACGAACGTGATCACCGGATTCTTCTAGGTTAACGAACGTCCGTTCATTTAACCGTTCTTCTTTTTCTTTTCATCGGATTTATTCCGCGATCGCGATCTCAGATCCGATCTTCGTTCTAGTTTATCTTCTCGCTCATTTATCGGAATCAGGTGATTCAAGCGCCTGGAGTTTCGTTTCGAAACCGCCGTTCCGCCTAATCAACTTAAACATGTTTTGCTACGGTAAAATTTGACCTAGTTTCAACTTGCTAGAACCGAGTTGTTTTCTTCCGCCGTTTGTTTTCCGTTTCTTTGTTCGGTTCGTTCTTTCTTTGCAACCGGAGTTCTTAAATTGAACTTTCTGGTTCGTTCTCTCGTTCGAGTTTTACCTGTGCATTAGATGAGTACTTATTGTATGCTTGTTTTTTGTCTGCGATAGATTACCCGAATTGCGCCGCTTGTTACTTCGAAACCCTAGGACTCGCGGATCATCAGCAAGGCAAGTAACACTTTGATCATACCTTTTCTACAACCCATGTTTTATTGCATTAGATCAATCCTCTCACATTGCATGATTAGGATCTAATTAATTTGTGGGATGGGAAGTAGATGAGGTAGTACCTATTACTGTATTATTATGAAACCTTTGGGAGTTACTTCTACGTTTGCTTATTATGCCATGCTATGCTAGTAGACGTGGATTGGGTGAGTGATATCCATGACAGATGTGAGTTGATAATTTTAATGGTTTATCTAAGGTGGCAACTTAAACACACATCTGGGTGGATTGAGGCACCTGATGTCTATCAGGACTTGCCTGTTTTTTTTCGGACCGCCACCCAGGCTCAAAGGGATCATAAGATCTTTCATGCTAGAAACTTCCGTGTGCAGCCACAAGCCATTATGGGCTCTGGCATAGTTGACTAAGTTGTGCGAACTCTTACAGTGGTAGACTAGCAGATGTAGGGGATGTAGGTGTACCGGTCTACCCGATCGTAAGGTGCTAGCGCTTCTGAAAGACTATGTCTCGGTCATCCGGTTCTCAAACACCTTGTAGTGCGAGAAACCAAATGGAGGCGATCGAGTCTTGTGGGGAAAAGTGCGCAAACCTCTGCAGAGTGTACAAACTAATCATGATTAGCCGTGTCCCCGGTTATGGACAACTTGAGTATCTAGTACTTGAATATCTTTGTGAATCTCATCATGTTACTTCTAATTAATGTTGTTGGGTTTTAATTGTTCACTTAATTGGGATTGAGAATGCTGTCAACCATTCTCAATGTTTCACAACCACCATGATAGTTAAATAAATTTATTCCTTTGCAGTAGGGAAAAATTGGCTTTACGCAAAACTGTAACCATAGAGCTTTCCACCAGCCATATATGCATATAGTATACCTGTTTCATTCCATTACTCTCTATGTGTTACATTGCCAGCATATTCCATGTGCTGACCCATTTTCGGGCTGCAACTTTCATGTTGCATACTTTTCAGACGACGAGTAAGGTGCTTTTAGGTCGTGGTTCTATACTCAGTGATGCCCTTGGAGTTGATGGACCCATCTATCTTCCAAGTCTTCCGCTGTTATCGACCCTAGATGGCCTTAAGCCATATTTATTGTAATAAGTTCTCTTTGAGACAACGATGTAATAAGTGTGTGATTGCCACTCTGCTATAAATCCTTCGATGTACTGTGTGGTGTCAGCATTACTGATCCAGGGATGACACCTGAGCACAGAGCACTTGATCCATTCGGGTCGGGTCGCTACAGAGAATGGTATTAGAGCACACGCTGACTGTAGGACACGACCACTAAGTTAAAGCCATAGATCAACATTCTCTTCTCATTTTCTAACTCCTCATCTTTTCTACTCTTTTAGGATGACGCACGTGAAGATTAAGTACGCCCAACCGGATGAAGGCACACCATTTGGATTTCACCTGAAAGAAGTCACCAAGTACCTGAACATTGGATTACCAAGCTTCACGGGAACCTTCAACGCCACTCTACCTGAAGAGGAGCGCTGGAAGATTCAAGCTCACGTTCCAGGAAGAACATTCGCACCAATCACCAAGCCTATAGATAGTGTTTTCAATGCACCAACCTGGAGTCTGGGAAGGAGCATGGCAGCTCATATCACCATAGGACGCATTGGAGAAGTTTACCAAGAAGACCTCAAGGACACCATCTACCAGATTTGCGGACGCCGAGATGAACAATGGGAGTTAGTCAGCACCAAGAAGGATAGATCCATTGCATCTTTCATCCAGGAGTTAAACCAGCACATTCGACGCCACGAGAACCAGATGTGCAAAGATATGATATAATTGAAGAATGCAAAGGCAAGGATCATCGAGCTAGAAGGAGAACTGAAGTCTACATGCAAGGACTACATGGACGAGATCGTAGATCTAGCGAGACACAATGGCGATCTTAAGCAGGAGATTGAAGAACTCAAGAGGAAGTTAGCATCCAAAGAGGAAGACGAGTACGTCGCATGTCCGGACAACTACATCATCATCGACGACACCGATTCGGATCCAAGTGAACCCGACTTTGAAGACGAAGCTGGAGTAGATATCATGGAGTCCTCCATCGGTTCAAATTTCTAGATGACCACCAGATAGTAGTAGCATTCCCCCCTGTAAACATTATAGTCGAGCACTTTTGCGATAGTTTTAGACCATTTGTAAGCCCTTGTTTGATTGATTGAAGTGATTTTGTGTGCATTTGCTCATGTGCATTGGGGTAGTGTTTTCCCTTTAGACCTCACTCTATTCTCAATTCTCGTCTTTTCTAAACCCTCAGATGCCTCCGAGACGTGACAATGGATTTCCACTGGAGCTCACTCAGTTGATCCAACAGCAGAATCAATTGATGCAGATGTTAGTCCAGAACCAACAGAACAACAACAACAACCCACCACCACCACCACTTGTTGACCACTTAGCCCGTTTCCTTAGGCTGAATCCGCCGGTTTTTTCCAGTAGCACCGAGCCAATAGTAGCAGACGATTGGCTCCGCAAGATAGGAAGGGAGTTGACCACTGCAGGATGCACATATGGTGAGAAAGGGAAGTTTGCCGCACACCAGCTTGACGGACCCGCGGCAGCATGGTGGGAGAATTTCACAGGCACTTACCCAGTTGACACTGTCACATGGAATCAGTTTCAGCAAGCTTTCCGCACTGCCCATGTTTCAGCAGGAGCTATGGCCATAAAGAAGCGTGAGTTTCGCAACTTACGCCAAGGAGGAAGGACAGTTGGCCAGTATGTTGACGACTTCAGCAAGTTAGCATGTTATGCCCCAGATGACATTGCTACGGATGCATCTAAGCAGGAGAAGTTTCTGGAAGGATTGAATGATGAACTAAGCATGCAGTTGATGGTAGCAAGTTTTAACAATTATCAGGAGTTGGTAGATCGTGCCATCATGATTGAAGGGAAGCAACAGCAGATTGAAAACCGTAAGAGGAAGTATAGACAGGGGAAGTATAACTCTGGAGCCCAGCAGAAGCCACGTTTCGCCCCTAAATCGGGATTTCAGTTTCAGCATACCCATGGAGGAGGTAGCTCGCACAACCATAATGGCCACAATAATGGTAATGGGAATGGAGGAAGCAACGGCCAGAACTGGACCACCCCATCCACCCCAGCCAAGAAGGACCTGAGCCACGTCACTTGCTATAAGTGTTCGAAGCCAGGGCATTATGCAAATGAATGTCTTGAAGGCTAGAATGGAAATGGCAATGGAAGCTCTAGGAAGAAACCGAACCCTTTCAATAGGGGACATGTGAACCACGTTAATGTGGAGGAGGTTGAAGCTCAGCCCAATGTAGTAATAGGTAAGTTTTTGGTTAAGTCATTTACTGCACTCATTCTTTTTGATACTGGTGCATCGCATTCATACATATCAAGGGGATTTGTGGAAAAGTATAGCCTGCCCACTAGGATTCTTAAAACACCTATGCTACTAAGCTCACCAGGAGCAGAGTACATGGCCAGACAAGGATGTTTTCAAGTGCCATTAAGTATAGGAAGGCATGTTTTCCCAATGGATTTAATTATTCTGGAATCCCAAGGTCTGGATGTGATTCTTGGTATGGATTGGCTGTCGATGTATGGAGGAAACATCGATTGCGCTAGTAAGACAATTTTGCTTACCACACCAGAAGGAAGAAGGATCAAGTATGTATCCCGGCATGTGCCAAACAGGACACAAGTAAATTCCTTATCAGGAGTTGTGCAGGAGGAAGTAGCAGTGGTAAAGGATTTTCCTGATGTATTTCCTGAGGAATTGCCCGGCATGCCACCGGATAGAGACATTGAGTTTTTGATTAAGTCATTGCCAGGCACTGGGCCAATATCAAAGAGACCATATAGGATGCCAGCAAAGGATTTGGTGGAAATTAAGAATCAGATTAAGGAGTTATTGGACAAAGGTTACATTCGCCCAAGTTCTTCGCCGTAGGGATCACCCGTACTTCTAGTGGAAAAGAAGGATGGATCATTAAGGATGGTTGTTGATTATCGGGGATTGAATGAAGTAACCATCAAGAATAAGTACCCACTACCAATGATCAACGATCTGTTTGATCGATTGCAAGGAGCTAAAGTGTTTTCCAAGATCGATTTGCGATCAAGATACCATCAGTTGAAGATTCGAGAGCAGGACATACCTAAGACAGCATTCACCACGAGATATGGACTGTATGAGTATACCGTTATGTCATTTGGATTGACTAACGCACCTGCCTATTTCATGAACCTGATGAACAAAGTGTTTATGGAGTTTTTGGATAGGTTCGTCGTGGTGTTCATTGATGACATCCTAGTTTATTGAAAGAATGAAGAGGAGCATAAGGAACATTTGCGATTGGTTTTGGAGAAACTAAGGGAACATCAGTTATACGCCAAATTTAGCAAATGCGAGTTTTGGTTAAAGGAAGTTGGATTCCTCGGACACGTTATATCTGGGGAAGGTATAGCAGTTGACCCCACAAAGGTTGAGACCGTAACCGAATGGGAAGCACCAACAATGGTTGGAGAGATCCGGAGTTTTCTTGGACTCGCAGGATACTACCGGAGATTCATTGAGAATTTCTCAAAGATTGCAAAGCCTATGACTGAATTGTTGAAGAAGGATACTAAGTTCAAATGGACTGAGGAGTGTGAGGCTAGTTTCCAGGAGTTGAAGAAACGTTTGGTCACCTCACCAGTATTGATTTTGCCAGATCAGACCAAGGATTATGAGGTGTATTGCGACGCTTCACGTCGAGGACTTGGAGCAGTGCTTATGCAGGAAGGAAGAGTTGTTTCGTATGCTTCACAACAACTGAAGCCTCATGAGTTGAATTATGCCACGCATGATTTGGAGTTAGCAACCGTAGTGCATGCATTGAAGACGTGGAGACATTTCCTCATTGGAAATCATTGTGAGGTGTACACGGATCACAAGAGTTTGAAGTACATTTTCACACAGAAGGAGTTGAACCTCAGACAGAGGAGATGGTTGGAGCTCATCAAGGATTATGACATGAGATTGCATTACCATCCCGGAAAAGCTAATGTAGTAGCTGACGCATTGAGCCGTAAGAGCCATGTCAATACCCTAATGACGGGAAAAATACCAAAGGAGTTAGCAGAAAACCTTCGTGAGCTATGTTTGGAAATAGTTCCGAGAGGCTATGTAGCGGCATTGGAGATTCAGTCAACATTGATGAATAAAATCAGAGAAGCTCAGAAATCTGACAAGGATATTGCTGCTATAAAAGAGAAATTGAGTGAAGGAAAAGCAAAGGGATTTCGTGAGGATGAGCACGACACCCTATGGTTTGAAGACCGTGTTTATGTGCCAAATGACCCAGAGATCAGGAAGTTGATTTGGCAAGAGGCACATGATTCACCGTATTCGATTCACCCAGGGAATACCAAGATGTATTTGGATTTAAAGGAAACATTCTGGTGGACCGGAATGAAGAAGGATATTGCAGCATATGTAGCAGTTTGTGACGTATGTCAGAGAGTAAAGGCAGAGCATCAGAAGCCAGCAGGATTGTTACAACCATTGCCGATACCCGAATGGAAGTGGGATAAGATAGGCATGGATTTTATCACAGGACTACCCAGGACAAAGGCAGGCTATGATTCGATATGGGTAGTAGTTGATCGTTTGACGAAGGTAGCACATTTTATTCCAGTTAAGACCACTTACACCAGTGCTAAGTTGGCGAAGATATACATGACTAGGATCATTTGTTTGCATGGAGTTCCGAGGAGTATCGTATCAGATAGAGGAACCCAATTTACCTCAAAGTTTTGGAATCGGTTGCATGAAACTTTAGGAACCAGACTAGAGTTCAGCACAACTTTTCATCCGCAGACAGATGGACAGACCGAGAGAGTCAATCAGATTTTGGAAGATATACTGAGAGCTTGTGCACTAGATTATGGATCTAGTTCGGACGATAACTTGCCGTATGCGGAGTTTTCTTATAACAACAGCTACCAAACCAGTTTGAAGATGGCACCTTTCGAAGCTTTATACGGAAGGAGGTGCAGGACACCGTTGTCATGGGACGAAGTTGGAGACCGTCAATTCTTTGGACCAGATTTGATTAAGGAGTCTGAATGGAAAGTTAAGTTGATTCGCGATAGGCTCAAGGTAGCCCAGTCCAGGCAGAAGAGCTACGCAGATTCTAAACGCAAGGAGACAGTTTACGAAACCGGAGACAGAGTTTACCTTCGAGTATCCCCACTTCGAGGAGTTAAGCGCTTTGGAGTTAAGGGAAAATTAGCACCGCGCTTCGTTGGACCATATAAGATTTTGCAACGCATGGGAGAAGTCGCTTATAAATTGGAATTACCAGAGGGACTGTCAGGAGTTCATGATGTATTCCATGTTTCCCAGCTGAAGAAATGTCACGCCGAGATGGCGGAGGTACCGCTAAGAGACACCGTACCACTCGAAGCGATTCAGTTGAAGGACGACTTAATGTATGAGGAGAAGCCAGTCAAGATTCTCGATTATGCCAGCAGAGTTACCCGCAGCAAGGTTATCAAGTTTTGCAAAGTTCAGTGGGACCACCACTCAGAGGATGAAGCCACCTGGGAAAGAGAAGAAGATTTGCTCAAAGACCACCATCACCTATTTTCTAGCCAACCTGAATCTCGAGGGCGAGATTCATCTTAAGGGGGGTAGGTTTGTAACATCCCAAATTTGCAATTTGGAATGTTATACACTAGATCATCATGCATATCATATTTTCTTGCATTTTGCCCGATCCTAGAAATTTCACGCAACTCAAGGACCTTCGGAGAGAGTTGGAGATTTCGTTATTTTCATATTTGAGAGTTTTCTCAAATTTTGAAAAGAGGATCATTTGATTTATTTATTTCATCTTCAATAATTTTTCTGATATCAAAAATATAAGAGAGGGAATAATATGACTTTCCCAAATTTAGGAAAAAAATGAAGATTTAATAAATAGATCAATTTTGGTTTTGCCGGAGTTTTGTTTGCGTTTTATTTGGATAGGGAAAAATGCGTGTTTTCAAAAATTGCATTTTAGGTCCGGAGTAAAGTTCATTTTGTTCGGCTCATTTTTAGGAGTCGGGGAAAATTTACTTTAGAATTTTTGGAGCCCGTTTAGATTTTCTTTTCTTTTGTTTTTCTGCGCACGTAACCGTTTAAAAAAAGGAACTCTTGCAGCGCCCTGGGCGAAGGCCCAGCCAGCAGCTGGCCGGCCAGGCCATCGCCCGCGCCGCGCGCGCCAGGCGCCAGGAGGCCGCCGCCGCCGCCTTTTTGGAGTCCTAGTAGGACTTTAGTCCTACTCCGTTTCCTCTTTTTCTTTCCTATTCCTACTCTATTTCTTGTCCCCTACCCCAAGAAACCCCCTCCCCTCCCCAATATAAATACCCCAACACCCCCCCTCTAAACCCATCAAATCAAACCCCAAGCCCCAAGCCGCGCCCCACACCCGCGCCGCCGCCCCTTGCCCACGTCGCCGCCGCCGCCCTTTGCCCACGCCGCCGCCCTACGCCACGCCGCCGGAGGTTGCCCCGCGTCTCTTTTCCTCGGATCGTTTTCTTCTAATCGTTCTGATTCTTTTCTTCTCTCCCGATTCGTTTTCTTTCCGGTTCTTCTCTAAACCGTTCCGGTTTTCTAGATCGGTTTTTGTTTCGGTTTTCTTCCGAAACCCTAGATCGGTTTTCGTTCTTCTTTCAGACCGTTCACCGGACCATTCGTCCTAACGAACATGATCACCGGATTCTTCTAGGTTAACGAACATCCGTTCGTTTAACCGTTCTTCTTTTTCTTTTCGTCGGATTTATTCCGCGATCGCGATCTCAGATCCGATCTTTGTTCTAGTTTATCTTCTCGCTCGTTTATCGGAATCAGGTGATTCAAGCGCCTGGAGTTTCGTTTCGAAACCGCCGTTCGGTCTAATCAACTTAAACAAGTTTTGCTACGGTAAAATTTGACCTAGTTTCAACTTGCTAGAACCGAGTTGTTTTCTTCCGCCGTTTGTTTTCCGTTTCTTTGTTCGGTTCATTCTTTCTTTGCAACCGTAGTTCTTAAATTGAACTTTCTGGTTCGTTCTCTCGTTCGAGTTTTACCTGTGCATTAGATGAGTACTTATTGTATGCTTGTTGTTTGTCTACGATAGATTACCCGGATTGCGCCGCTTGTTACTTCGAAACCCTAGGACTCGCGGATCATCAGCAAGGCAAGTAACACTTTGATCATACCTTTTCTACAACCCATGTTTTATTGCATTAGATCAATCCTCTCACATTGCATGATTAGGATCTAATTAATTTGTGGGATGGGAAGTAGATGAGGTAGTACCTATTACCTGTATTATTATGAAACCTTTGGGAGTTACTTCTACGTTTGCTTATTATGCCATGCTATGCTAGTAGACGTGGATTGGGTGAGTGATATCCATGATAGATGTGAGTTGATAATTTTAATGGTTTATCTAAGGTGGCAACTTAAACACACATCTGGGTGGATTGAGGCACCTGATGTCTATCAGGACTTGCCTGTTTTTTTTCGGACCGCCACCCAGGCTCAAAGGGATCATAAGATCTTTCATGCTAAAAACTTCCGTGTGCAGCCACAAGCCATTATGGGCTCTGGCATAGTTGACTAAGTTGTTCGAACTCTTACAGTGGTAGACTAGCAGATGTAGGGGATGTAGGTGTACCGGTCTACCTGATCGTAAGGTGCTAGCGCTTCTGAAAGACTATATCTCGGTCATCCGTTTCTCAAACACCTTGTAGTGCGAGAAACCAAACGGAGGCGATCGAGTCTTGTGGGGAAAAGTGCGCAAACCTCTGCAGAGTGTACAAACTAATCATGATTAGCCGTGTCCCCGGTTATGGACAACTTGAGTATCTAGTACTTGAATATCTTTGTGAATCTCATCATGTTACTTCTAATTAATGTTGTTGGGTTTTAATTGTTCACTTAATTGGGATTGAGAATGCTGTCAACCATTTTCAATGTTTCACAACCACCATGATAGTTAAATAAATTTATTCCTTTGCAGTAGGGAAAAATTGGCTTTACGCAAAACTGTAACCATAGAGCTTTCCACCAGCCATATATGCATATAGTATAGCTGTTTCATTCCATTACTCTCTATGTGTTACATTGCCAGCATATTCCATGTGCTGACCCGTTTTCGGGCTGCAACTTTCATGTTGCATACTTTTCAGACGACGAGTAAGGTGCTTTTAGGTCGTGGTTCTATACTCAGTGATGCCGTTGGAGTTGATGGACCCATCTATCTTCCAAGTCTTCCGCTGTTATCGACCCTAGATGGCCTTAAGCCATATTTATTGTAATAAGTTCTCTTTGAGACAACGATGTAATAAGTGTGTGATTGCCACTCTGCTATAAATCCTTCAATGTACTGTGTGGTGTCAGCATTACTGATCCAGGGATGACACCTGAGCATAGAGCACTTGATCCATTTGGGTCGGGTCACTACAATCATAGTAGTCAGTTCAGCTCCTCTGGGCGACATCATTCAAAACAGAGAGGCAAGTGGCCGGATTGCCAAGTGGGCCATTGAGCTTGGACCCCACGGGCTCAAATATATACCCCGCACGGCGATCAAGTCCCAGGCACTCGTAGATTTCATCAACGATTGGACGGAGTTAGAGGCACCTGAGGAGAAACCAGATAATACATATTGGACTATTCATTTTGATGGGTCCAGACAGCTAGAGGGTTCGGGGGTTGGAGTTGTATTAACTTCCCCACGAGGTGATAAGTTTTGTTATGTCCTCCGTTTAATGTTCCCTTGTACTAACAATGCAGCTGAATATGAGGCTTTACTCCACGGTCTTCGGATGGCTAAAGAGCTGAATTTGAGCCGGGTTAAGTGCTTCGGCGATTCAGATCTAGTGGCTCAGCAAGTGTCTAGCACTTGGGATTCTAAGGACCCACTCATGGCTGCATATCGGCGAGAGGTGGACGCAGTGGCTGGTCACTTTAAAGGTTATCAGGTGGACCATATAGACCGGTGGAAGAATGAAGCGGCGGACGCTTTAAGTCGTCTTGGTTCCCAACGTAAACCGGTTCCGCCCAATGTCTTTCTTGATGTATTGCACAATCCGTCAGTCAAAATACCAACCGAAGAAGATTTGGCTATTCCTAATCCGGAGGCTCAGTTGGTGGCAGCTCTGCATGCCATACCGGATTGGACGATCCCATATCTGGATTACATGAACCAGGGCGAGTTAACAGCTGAGGAAACGTTGGCTCGATAGATAATCCGGCGTTCCAAGTCCATGGCCATACTCAATGGGGAGTTACATCGTTACCATGTTTCAGGAGCAATTCAACGATGCGTTTCTCCTCAAGAAGGTTGTGAGATTTTGCGAGAAATTCATGAAGGGGATTGCGGTCACCACACCGGTTCAAAGTCGTTGGTTGCTAAAGCTTTTCGCCACGGTTTTTACTGGTTGACGGCGCATGCTGATGCAGAGGATTTAGTCAAAAGATGTGATGGATGTCAAAAGTTTGCCCGCCGTGCGCACGTTCCGGCTCAAGAGTTGCGGATGATTCCAATTACGTGGCCGTTTGCCACTTGGGGGCTGGATATGGTTGGGCCCTTCAAGTGCTCCAAGGACAAGAAGACCCATCTGTTAGTAGCAGTTGATAAATTCACTAAATGGGTAGAGGCAGAACCAGACAGCAAGTGTGATGCAGCCACGGCGGTTCAATTCATCAAAAAGGTGATATTCCGGTTTGGCTTTCCACATAGCATTATAACAGATAATGGCACTAACTTGTCAAAAGGAGAGATGGAAGAATTATGTCAACGTGAGCACATCCGGCTTGATCTAGCATCAGTGGCTCACCCCCAATCTAATGGTCAAGCGGAAAGGGCGAATCAAGAAATCCTACGGGGTATCAAACCAAGGCTTATGGTGCCCTTAAAGCGGACGCCGGGTTGTTGGGTCGAGGAGCTACCTTCTGTGTTATGGAGCATCAACACCACACCCAATAGGTCTACGGGTTACACGCCTTTCTTCGTGGTTTATGGAGCAGAGGCGGTTCTTCCTAGTGACATCCGTCACGATTCGCCCCGTGTGGCAGCTTATGTTGAAGCTGATAATGAGAAGGCACGTCAGGATTCTCTGGACCTGTTGGATGAAGAGTGGGATCTTGCAGCAGCGCGTTCGGCAATTTATCAACAAGATCTTCGACGTTATCACAGCCGCCAGGTTAAAACCAGAACCTTTCAAGAAGCTGATTTGGTGCTCCGGCTCATCCAGGATCAGACTGATATGCACAAGTTATCCCCCCCCCCTTGGGAAGGACCCTTTGTGGTCAGCAAAAATCTGCACAACGGATCCTACTACCTCATTGATGTTCGAGAGCATGAAGACTCACGTCAATCGGAGGAGGAGACAAAGCGGCCATGGAACATAGCTCTCCTTCGGCCTTACTATACTTGAAGCCATAAGCTCTTCACCTGTACATATTTATGACAGTGTATATACCATATAATAAACCGGAGCCTCCGTTATAAGCGGGGTATCTATTCTTTCTTATATCATGTGTGTGCTTTTCCAAGTTAACGGTCAAAGCGGAGCCTTTGTTAAACCGGCTTTAGCAGCTGCATAAAGATAAAGAAAATCACTAGGGGGCTTGGTGATGCTTGAACCACAGCTACACCTCTTGATAGACATTTCAGCCGCACAAGGAAAAATCTGTGGAGCCAAAGAGAGTATTGTACACAGTACAAACTCAAACATAGGCACACGCTGAGCATCGCTCACAAAGTTACTTGGGGGCTCTTTTTTTGCAAAGCAACAAAGAGTTTGAAAGGACCCTTGTAACTGGCTATCAAGCCAGGGCTTGGAAGCCTGGTGTATTCACCTAAAACCCCGGGTTAACCTGCCTTCATTAAGTAAGCCACTCCTATCCAGGTAATCCTGGCATGACCCATCGAACGTTTGACAAGTCAATCCTTTACAGACCCTGAACTTGTCATAGTTAAAACGGTGATTGGTTAATTGGAGGCCCATATTAAAAGGCTTTGTTAAATGGTTTAAACTTAGAGGCCTGGCAGCCCATGAAAAGCCTCGATTTGGAGCCTGGTAGCTCGTAAAAAGCCTCGCATATTTTCCTATTTGAATTTTGTTTGTTGACAATCATAAGTATTTTTTGATAAACCAGCGTCCTTGACCCGGCTTGCTTTCCAACCACCAGTTGTTGGCACATGATCAATTATAAATCGGTGGTCATTGACCCGGTCTGGTTTGACTAAATCACCAGTGTTATGAAGAAAATCCGGTAGTTATACCGGTCCGGTTTAATAGATAGACCAGCATTATGAAGATGAAATTATAAAATGTATCGGGTTGGTGTTAAACACCTTTGCTATATGCACGTTTGCTCACTCAATGAGGTATGTTCTGTACATTATTTTTTGTACAAACACTTGATTATTCAGCTCAAGTACTATATACTTCTTGGATATTATGACATGTTTAGCGGTAAACCGCTAGACACTTTTAAGTTTTTTGTACCCAGGAAGGCAAGTCATCATAGACTATGCATAAAATATATCCTAAAGGGCGGCACAGATTGTCACAAAGGGTTATGAAACATGCTCAATGGCATGGCAGATAAACAAAGTTTTAGCTATCCTATTACATGAAGCTTCAAAGAGGCTCAAACAGTGCCATTGTTTTTCACAGTAGCCATGTAAACCGGCGACCGGATCAGGACTCTTCATCACGATGGTTTGACGGTTGCGGATCAGTTGGTGTAGGTACTTCTTCATCCCTCCCCAGCCGCTGGAAATCAGCCATTGACCAATCGATTCCGGTTAAAGCTTGGAACACTGCTTCCTCATGGATAAGATCAGAAGGGTTAATATCAGGGGCATAAGTGTGCTTACTAATCGGAGGCACAAGTTCTTCGACTTCATGGATCTCGGTCGGCTGTCTTCTCCCTTCTATATCATAAAACGGTTGAAAATGAGACAAATCGGTGTCCTCAGCCAATTTGCTGGCCGGTGGCCGCATCTGTTTGGTCAGCCGCCGAAGATCATCATTGTCAAAGTCTGAACCATCTTCTTTAACGCCTGGATATCCTTTAATGATATCCTCCACTTCAAGGTCTGGAATCCAGGCCTTGGCTCGAACAAGGGTGGTTAATGCTCCTACTCTCGCAGCGGCTCTTTTCAACTCGGCAATGCGCGCCGGTAACATGCCCAGCTTCTCAAGGGTCTCCTTAATCAATGTTGGCGCCGGTTTGTTATAAGCCACTGTACTAATGGCTCGCTGAGACCTAGAGTATAGCTGCTCAACCAAGGTATATGCCGCTTTGAGCTTCATCCGCATATCTGCACCAAGATGAGTGATCCGAGTTCCTGCCAAAGATTTTATCAACATTTTGGTTAGTTCTAAGATTCATTGACTGGTGCAACATACATAAACAGACACTTACCAAAGATAGCAGAGGTCATAGCGTTGATTTGGCGCTTCAAACCGGCTAGTTCTTCAACCACCGGTTTTAGGGCTTCCTCGGCATCTACAGCTCTTTTGGTCAAACCGGCTTTTTCGGTTTCCCATTCAGCACGATCTCGGTTGAAGGATTCTTTCAATTTTTCCATTCCGGCCAGGGCCTGTGTCAGCTCCTCTTTGGCTTTTGCAGCTTCGGCTTGTTGAGACTTCACATTTTCTTGCAAGTCAGAGTTTTGGGCATCTTTGCTTTTCAATTCAGCCTGCAACATTGAAGGTATATTCAACAAAACAACATAATTATGCACTAAGTATAAAGCATATAACAAGTTATCCACTTCATATTTGGGGGCTAATGCCTATTTGCTCTCAAATACTACCCTCTATACAAGTCTCCAGCACAATGCAAGCATTATCCTTGACACTTGGGGGCTAATGTACGTTTGTTCTAAACCGGCGGTGTGGATTAAAAACCGGATTAACTTGCCAAGTTAAACCGGCCTTTGGGGGCTATGTTGCAGAACGTTGTCTATTTTTTTCAAACATGAGTCTTCTCTATGATTGTGGACACGCCTTTGCAAAGATCAATGATGGGATGCTTGAAGTGTTACAAAGACCCGGTTTATGATTAACAATCATAAAATGGCTCTTGGAGGCTACTTGGAATAGTATTCCAGCTATAAATTAATGTACAAGGGAGAAGCATTTACCTCATATCGTTCTTTCATCAAATTCACCAAACCGGCTTCATAATCCCGGGTTGAGTGCAGACGGTTCAAGAAGCCGGAATGAAGCTCATCAGCGTTAAGATGAGCATAGTTTGATAGGTCGCTGCTCCATTTACCTTTATCCCTGGCAATTTGTTCTTCTTTGGCACTATGCTGAGCCAAAATGACGGGATGACCAGGAGAGCTGTGTCCTGTTCCAGTAACAATAACGTCATCACCTTGGCCTTCAGGATTTTTGGTGGATGATGATGGAATTTCAGTGTCTTTCATTGGATTAGCCCGGTTTGGTTCTGCCGGTTCAGTATCAGGGGCGGCAAGCTCATCATCTGTTGGTTCGTCAATGTGTTGGCCGTCAAGGGGCGGATCGTCAAAAGTTGTTTCAGGATGGAGGCCTTCTAGTTCACCAGTCTGCTCCGGTTCACCTCTTGGTTCTTCTTCTTTAGCAACAGGGTCTTCTGGCAGATTGGTGACCCGAGCTTTCTTGCTGGGTCTGGCTTTGGCCCTGCAAACAGAATAAAAAAGGGTTAACATCCTGTTCAAAAGATGTAGGGCGCATTGAAAGGAAAGGTTTTTCATAACTCATCCAGCCACAGTTTTCAAAGGGGGGAGTTGAGTTGCGGTCGATTCACCAGAAGAGGAAGGAGGTGTCACCTGATAATTTGAATCGGACGGATTAAGAGGCTGTCTGAAATAACCTGCCTTGGGGTAAGAATGGTCAAAAGTAGGAGAGACCTCAGACTGACGCTTCCGAACCGGGGTATTAGGTAAACCGGTAGAGGTGACCTGTTGGCCACTGTGCCGGGTTGTCCGGCGAGCTTCATGCTGTTGAGTCTTCAAAATAAATGTTGGATCCAAGTGAGCAAGAGGATGAGAAAAGGTTACTTTCCAGATTGTTTGGCGAGTTTTTTGTGTTGGCATAGGGTCTGAACAAGAGGAAAGGGCAATTACCTCTACGTCCTCAGCCTGACTAGCTTCTGCCTCCTCCTGAGGAAGATCATTGTTAACAAGATGCATAAAAAGAGAGCCCAGTGAGTCAAGTTCTACCTCAACTTCTGGGTCATCAGTATCATCATCAAGTTCCATAGTGATCCGGTCAGCCATTTTCCGCTTTGACGTCCGTTTTCCGACTTTGGTCTTCGCGTGGGTTGGTTTGACCGCTTTATCTCCAGTTAGCTTTGCCGCTTTCTCTATGGATTTTCGTTTACAGAAAAGGTCCTCACCATATACATATAAAGAAGAAGGGTTACAGCTTGTATAAGTCAAAGATATTAGAGATGAAGAGGAAGTGTAATGCTTACAGCAGGCGGTTTGTTCTTGGTGTAGAAGGGATTCAGACCGGTTTGACTACACACCAGTTCCGATTCATTCAGAATTTTCTTTACACCTTCAGTAACTTCTTAATCAGATAATTGGATGTTGGAGTGGCGTTGAGGATCGTCAACTTCACCGGTATATTCGCACATTAAATCGGGATGCCGGCTTAGCGGCAAGATACTCCAGGATATCCAACAGCGTACAAAATCCACACCTGTTAAACCGTTTGCCATAAAGGCCCGGAGCTTGGCGATTTGAGGAGCTTATTTGGCCTTTCTGAAGAGCTCAGGCGTTGTGGCATTGGGTGAGTATTGGATAATCTATGATCACGGAAGCCGGGGAGGGGATTTTCATCCTCAGGCGAAGTGTCTCTGCAATAGAACCATGTTTGGTTCCATTCCTTTGGGTGGCTATGGTGTTTGGCATGAGGAAATTCCATTTCTTTCCTCTTTTGAATCGAGACACCACCAAGCTCTGTGTTCGGGCCATTTACAAACTCTGTGCGCCGGTTTAAGTGAAAGAAATCCTGGAACAATTCTGCAGTTGGTTCTTCTTGTAAATAGGCTTCACAGAAGACTTGGAAATTACATAAGTTGGATACTGAGTTGGGACCAATATCTTGTGGATGCAATTGGAAGCTGGCAAGTACATCTCGATAAAATTTTGACCCTGGCGGTTTGAAACCATGACCTATATGGTGACAAAGATTACCACCTCGCCTTGTCTTGGGGTTGGAGGATTCTCTGTTCCTGGAACTCGCCATTTGATCTCATTTTTCTTAGGCAGAGAGCCGATGCTAACCATCTCATTCAATTGATCCTCAGTAACCCGGGAACGAGCCCAGTTGTAGGCAGTGAATTGTTTGGCCATTGCAAAGCGAACAAACTGAAAATGAAAGGCCGGTTTATAAATTATGCATGATTATACACAAGAGACAAGGGAGTAAGAAACATGCTGATATGATAAATGGTACAACCCGAAGACTAGTATAATGAGAGAGAAAGGTAATGCTAGCACAAGGTTGATTAGACACTGTTAAACGGGAGCATAATTGTGAAGGTAACATGCTCTTCCGGTTTATCAGAGGGCTAATGGCATAGACTATTTATACAATGTTAATCCGCTTATATTGGTGCGAGGAGAAACGGATCTCACAGGAACATAGAAACAGATCTCACGGTGATGTATAAATCTTTCGGATCTAAAGATAAGACAGAAAAGCAAAATTAATTGGATCTTGAAGGGGTACAGAACTGAAGCAATTTTTGAGAGACTAGATCAGTTTTTTGCACATAAGGATTTGTGATGACCATTGTAGGTAAGCTACGGCAAGAGATGCATCAAGCATGAAGTGTCCATCTATTAAAGGAAGAACAGGGAAGAATAGCACTGATGAACTTCGGAAGAACTGCGAAGAATGTCGAAACCCTAGAATAGATCTATGGTGAAAAAAGCAGAGAACTTACCGGAGCTGGCGAGGAAGCGGAAGGGCGCCGCAGTTTTCTGCTGCATTCAGGGCGATGCAGCGGCCAAGGTCGGAGCAGAGATGGCGGTCGACGGTGGTGGCGGAGTTCCAGAAGCTGAGCGGTGCGAGGAAGACGACGCGAAGAGGCACGGAGGAAACGGTGAAAATGACCCCTCGGTCCTATTTATAAGGCGAAGTGAAAAAATGGCAAGTACGGGAATCGAGGAGCCCAAAAATGGATAAGTTAATAAAGGTGTCGCCTTGATGACTGGATATATATTAAATGAAGGAAATCTCCGACATCAACGGATGGATGACGTCAGGACGGTTTATCGTAATTTTGAAGTATGATGTCACGGCAGTTTACAAGATCAAAAATGAAGATAAGAGAGAAGATTTTTTCTAAAGTATGGAAGATTGACATGAACAAGTTCAAACCAATCTGGAGCCAAATGTTGGGGATATTACTACTGGACGTAAACCGACCTTATGTAGCTGGGTTGACTCTTTGAAGATTAGAAGCCCATGAAGATGTAAAGATGATGGCGCTTTACGGAGGGCCCAAAGGCGGATTACAGTTTGTAAATGTAAACCAGCCTAGTCATGTAACTTGTATAGTAAGATAGAAAGAGAGAGGCCGAACCGGATACGTTTATAACCGGCTTCGGGACTCTGTAGCCCGGCGGGCGTCAACCTATGTATATAAAGGGATGACCCGGCCGCGGTTTAGGGAGAGAAAACAACAACTCGAGAGCCAGACAAAGCGGATTCGCTCCCTGGCCTTTTGAAACCCTAGCAATACCAATCACAACTAGACGTAGGCTTTTACCTTCATCGAAGGGGCCGATATCCAGCCCAGATATGAATTTTTTTCAAGCTGAAAATGGCTAGCCCAGCTATACTTTTTTTAGGAATACCCAGGCAAGGTGAAGTTGTTATTCTCCGCCCCGCTGGGCTGAAAATCTTTCCTAGGAGGGATGCATTAGGCTTAACAAGAAAATGGGCTTTAAGAAATAATAAATGGGATGTAATTATAAAAACTGGGTAGTAACTATAAAAAATGCACCAAACACGTGATTACTTTATAAAATATTATTTTTGGATATTGAAAATTTTAATTTCATTAATTGTTGCGAGCGCAATGTTTTGTTGGATTTTTACGTAATATAAATTTATATTGAAATTGTATTTAATCTGACTAGAAATTTTGGGATAAAAATATTTCGGATCCCATCAAAATGTGGGAAATTTTATTGAATTCTGTTTCGAACGGTTGGTTGAAATGGGTTGTACTCTTAACAAACTGTAAATGGGCTGTAGTAAATTCCATTAGAATTCAAAAATGGGCTACACATTCTTACAAATCTCAAATGGGCTATAAGTTCTCTGCCACACACTTCTGGCCTTACTAAGTTGACGCGTCCCCTAAAAAAACAGAGTTGACGCGTATGCAAGGCTTTGTTAACTTATAGTCAACACACGGTTCTAGCAGCAGTGGCCGTTGGATGTCCATCCAACGGATGCCGTGCTTCTTCTTCAATCTCGGATATTCTAGCTTCACCCGCCCAAAAAATGATACCTCCCCCTGACATCTGGGGCGCACCATTTCGGAAGTTGACCTGTGGGCCTACTAAGTTGACGTACCAAGGGCTTTGTCAACTTAGTCAATATAAACGATTCTAGCTGCAGTGATCGTATGATGTCCATCCAACGGCCGTAGTGCTTCTTCAACCTCTGGTCTTCTTGCTCCAGCCGCCCAAAGCAGCGCCGGTCGTGCCGCCTGCTCCTGCCTCCCATGGTCGGCTGTGCTGCCGTGGAGGCCTCACCGCCCCCTACTATTCCCACCACTGGCCAGGCCCTGCAGCGACGGCAGCCTCACACCGCAGCCGAACGAGTGAACCCTCATACTCCTCTCCGCGTGGGCATCCACTACCGCGTCTTCACCGGCTCCGCGTCGTCCCCTTCCTAGGCCTCACCGTCGTCCACAGCCCTGGTGCTCTCGGCGCGACATGGTCAACGTGGAAGGAACAACTTCCATCGTACGTGGACTATACGTGGAGAGGCTGATAGCTGGGTCCACGATGGCAGCAAGGAAGTGCCTCCTTATTACACGGAAAATAATGATTCCTCCACCTGACAGCAGGGACCCACCGGACGGGCCACCAGTATTTTGCGAAAAAATCGTTTCCCGCTGACTGCTGGGACCCACCGGACGGGCCACCGTATTTCGCGAAAAAAAGTCCCCCCGCTGTCAGCTCGGACCCACCAGAAGTGCCTCCTTATTACGCACAAAAAAATGAATACTCCCTCGGCTAGCTGGGACCCACCTTGCTGGGAGGCGCACTTGTGGGCCTACTAAGTTGACGGGGACGAAGGGCTTTGTCAACTTAGTCAATATGAACGATTCTAGCTCCAGTGACCGTACGATGTCCATCCAACGGCCGTAGTGCTTCTTCAACCTCTGGTCTTCTTGCTCCAGCCGCCCAAAGCAGCGCCGGTCGTGCCGCATGTTCCTGCCTCCCATGGCCGGCTATGCTGCTGCAGAGGCCTCACTGCCCCCTACTATTCCCACCGCTGGCCAGGCCCTACGGCGACGGCAGCCTCACACCACAGTCGAACCAGTGAACCCTCGTAGTCCTCTCCGCGCGGGCTTCCACTGCCGCGTCGTCCCCTTCCTAGGCCTCGCCATCATCCACCGCTGTGGTGCTCTCCACGCGGGGTGGTCAACATGGTCAAGGAACAACTTCCATCGGAAGAGTACTGTACGTGGAGAGGCTGACGGCTGGGTCCACAGCCACAACACAGTTTTTTTGTGCTTTGCCAAGTAAGTCGCTTTGTCAGGCCTGTTGGGCTGCAAATCTTTCAAGACGAGGAGAGCTTTCATTCGGCTGGCCAAGGAAATGGCCCATCAGTAATGAGAAATGGGTTGTACATTTTTAAAACACATCAAACCGGCAATTAGTTTCAAATATCTTTTTTTTCATTTCAAGATTTTAAATTACATTAATTTTTATGTGTGGAGAATTTGTTGGATATTATATTGATATACATTTATTTTTAAATTCAGTTTGAATGTGAGTCAAAATTTCGTGATTAAAAACAGTTCAGACCGCACCGAAATATGCAAAATTTCATATAGTGTTTTAACCGTTGCCACAATATGGGCTGTAATGCTAACAAAAAGAATATGGGCTCCAAAAAAACCTTAAGAATTAGCAAATGGGCTATAAATTATTAGAAATAATGGCAGATGGGTTGTATGCTGTTTTCCACAAATTTGAGGCTTTCCTAAAAAAAAGGTTGACGCATAAGCACTGACTGTTGGATGTCCATCCAACGGCCGTCCTTCTGCAATCTCTGCTCTTCCTGCTCTAGCTGCTCAAACAAGCGCCGGCGGGACTGCCTACTCCTTCCTCGCGGCCGGCTGTGCTGCCATGCAGGCCTCACCGCCCGACCGTACTCCCATCGCTGGCCTAGCCATCCCTCTACTCATCCACACCTGCTGTCATTCTCCGGCGACGGCAGACAAACCAGTAAACCCTCATACAGTCGTACTCCCCTCCGCGTGGGAAACAACTGCCGAGTCTTCCCTGCCTCCGTGTCGTCCCCTTCCTAGGCCTCGCCCTCGTCCACCGCCCTGGTGCTCTCGGCGCGGCATGGTCAACATGGTCAAGGAATGACTTTGATCGGACATGGATTGTACATGGAGAGGCTGACAGCTGGGTCCACGACCACAGCAAGGAAGTGCCTCCTTATTACGCGGAAAATAATGATTCCTCCACCTGACAGCTGGGACCCACTGGACGGGCCACTGTATTTCATGAAAAAAACGTTTCCCTCTGACTGCTGGGACCCACCAACTACATCTTCGCACGCAAGGAAGTGCGTCCGGGCAAAAAGAATGATTCGCCCCCTGACTACTGGGACCCACCAGCTACATCTTCGCAGGCAAGGAAGTGCCTGACAGTCGGGACCCACCTGGTCGAAGCGTAAGTAGCGTTGTCATTCTGGTCGCGAACGTGTACGTACATACTGGTCGATGTAGAGGCGCGCACGTGTCGTAGTAGAGGCGCGCACGTAGCATGTACACGTACGTACAGCGGCCAGGGTGCAAGAAAGAAAATACGGCCACGTATGTGTACATATGGGTGGGGTCTCGAATGCCTACTCGCACATATGTACGGCCAGGGCTCGTGTACATGGCTGGGTCGGAACAGAGAAACAACGTCGTCGTCGTGTTCATGGAGAGGCAACGAAATGCGCCGTGTTCATGGGGAGGCAACGGAATGCGTCGTGTTCATCGGGAGGGCTTGGACGGAACAGGCGATGGAAACGAGGCATGGTGTACCGCAGAACGGAGGAAAAGTCCTTGTGTTCAACTGGCCACATTCGAACCGGGATCCTGTTCATCGGGAGGGGTCTGGCGTACCGCAAAATGGAGGAAACGGACCTCCTACGGTCGAAACGGGGGTACTGTTGATCGGGAGGAGTGTGGCGTACCGCAAAACGGACGAAACGGACTTGTGTTGGAGCGCTACGGTCGAAACGGGGGTCCTGTTCATCGGGAGGGGTGTGGTGTACCGCAAAACGGGACTCCACGGGATACTGTTCATCTCCACCGTCGACCCCCTCCAGCCTCCACGAGCTACTGTTCATCCACCGTCGACCTCCTCCAGCCTCCACCAGCGACTGTTCATCCACGGGCTCCTGTTCATCCAGCCTCCACCGCGCGCTACTCCACCGGCTACTGTTCAACCAGCCCTCTCCACGGGCTCCTGTTCAACCACCCCTCCACGGGCTACTGTTCATCCTGCCCTTCACCTTCTACTGTTCATCCTGCCCTCCACGGGGTGGTCATGTTCATCCAGCCCTCCATGGGGTCCTGTTCATCCAGCCCCAACCGGCTCGATCGATCGGGGTCCTATTCATCCAGAGGCAACACCACGGGTTCCTGTTCATCCACCCCCACCGGGAACTGTTCATCCAAACCCCCCTGCAACGCTCACTGTTCATCCAGAGGCAGCATCGATCGGCTTCAGTTAGCAGCAGTAGCGAAGGAATCGCTCGATCGGGTTCAGTAACGCGTAGCCTGCAGTGCAATCGCTCGGGTCCAGTTAGAGCCCAACGCCTCGCTCGGGTTCAGTTAGAGCCAATGCCTCGCACACATGCGTGTACGTGTACGAGAGAAACACGCATCGCTCGGCCCCCGACCTCCCACCGTAACCGAGAACTCCCTGAATTTTTCCTCCCCCTCGCTTCTACCACGGTTTTTTCTTTCATGGACGGCCCAAAGAATGTCATGCAGCTGCTTCTCCGGCCCGCCCAGGACGAAAAGCCCATTTTTTGTCATGATTTTTTGTCATAGAAGTAGGATCCCACCACATCTATGATCATACCGAGTTTTGTCACAATTATCGTCATACAAGTGTCATATGTATGACAGAAAAAATTCGTTCAGCCCAAAATGTCACGGATGTGTCTTTTTTTGTAGTGTATCCTGACGGTGTGAAGCAACAAGAGACAGTAAAAAGGGTTTACACAGGGTCTTAATCTAAAAAGAAACCTTTGAACAGGGCCTTGCCGCACGTCTGCGCCTGTGTCTCCGTTGCGCCGTATCCTAGAAGGGTGTAGCACGATGATCATCTGTAAGAGAGAAAAGCCCAGGTGAAAGTTTTCGTGCAAAAAAATGGTTATTCTTAATAAACCATTAAAATTCAATCTAAATAAGATCAAGCTGAATCGTAGTCCTTTTTCATGTGGGAAGCCCCTAGCACCACCAATGGGGGTATATCCATCGACCCAGTCTTAGGTTTATCTGATCTGTTACAGCTAGTGATGCGCCGGACTCGTCTAGCCATGTCTGCGGTCATGACGACCGATCATTTATTCTAGTTGGAGAGGGCGTTCAGTGTTCGACTGCTAAAGCCGCCACACGTTCTTCCGCACGTAAGGAACATTCTGTGTTTCCGCTAACTGTGATGATGCCACGTGGATCGGGCATCTTAAGCTTAAGGTTAGCGTAATGCGGTATTGCATTAAAACGAGCGAAGGCCGTTCTTTCGAGTAGTGCTTGATAGCCGCTTCGGAATGGAGCGATGTTGAAGTTTAACTTTTCACTTCGGAAGTTGTCGGGAGAACCGAATACAACCTCTAGTACTAGAGAGCCCGTGCAGCGGCCCTCTGGGCCTGGTATTACTCCTTTAAAGGTAGTATTGCTTTGGATGATTCGTGTCGGGTCTATCCCCATTTTGCGGATTGTGTCCTGATATATCAGATTAAGACTACTGCCGCCGTCCATAAGGACTCGAGTGAGATGGTATCCGTCAATTACTGGGTCTAGTACCAAGGCAGCCAATCCTCCGTGCCAGATACTAGTCGGGTGATCCCTGCAATTAAAAGTGATCGGGTAGGCCGACCAAGGGTTAAACTTGGGGGTGACGGGCTCCACGGCGCATACGTCTCGGAGTGCGCATTTGCTCCTCCTCTTTGTTACATGAATCATGTTCACTGTTTTGACCTCTGGTGGGAATTTTTTCTGTCCCCCGGTGTTCGGCTGGCGAGGCTCATCCTCATCTTCGCTTGGTGTCTCCGTCCCCTTGTGTTCGGTGTTTAGCTTGCCGACCTGCTTGAAGACCCAGCATTCTCTGTTGGTGTGATTTGCTGGTTTGTCGGAGGTGCCATGAATCTGACATAATCTGTCTAGAATCTTGTTTAGGCTGGACGGTCCATCTCTGCTGCCTTTGAATGGCTTTTTCCGTTGATCGGGTTGAGAGCCCCTGAATCCGGCATTTACCGCCGTGTTGTTTGGGCTGTCTTCATTGTTTCGACGCTTGCTTTTATTTCGTCATGGTTTTCCATTGCCATCCCTGACTTCGGATGTGCCTGGGTCGCTGGTGCCACTACGGGCCAGCCAACTGTCTTCGCCCGCGCAAAAGCGGGTCATGAGGCTTGTTAGGGCTGCCATTGTCCTCGGTTTTTCCTGGCCGAGGTGTCTGGCGAGCCATTCATCCCGGACACTGTGTTTCAAAGTCGCTAAGGCCTCGACGTCCGGGCAGTCGACAATTTGATTCTTCTTAGTGAGGAATCTATTCCAAAGCTTTCGGGATGACTCTCCGGGCTGTTGAATTATATGACTTAGATCGTCTGCATCCGGAGGTCGGACATAGGTCCCTTGAAAATTAGCCCTAAAAGCATCTTCGAGCTCTTCCCAACTTCCAATTAAGTTTTTGGGGAGGCTCTTTAGCCAGTGCCGAGCTGGCTCTTTCAACTTGAGGGGTAAGTATTTGATGGCGTGGAGATCATCTCCGCGAGCCATCTGGATATGAAGGATAAAGTCCTTAATCCAGACCCTAGGGTCTGTCATTCCGTCGTATGCCTCTATGTTCACGGGTTTGAATCCTTCTGGAAATTTGTGATCCAAAACCTCATCGGTGAAGCATAGGGGGTGCGCGGCACCCCTGTATTTGGATGTGTCATGGTGTTCTGACGGTTGTAGTGTTCGGTTTTGATTCTGTGTCGGAGCGCGCTTCCTAGATCCGTAGATGGACCTGGTCATACCGGCTTTTTGGTGCAAGTCCTCACGTAAATTGTGTGCTGACTTATGTGCGACATCGTTAGCCGCCCTATCGCGGCAACGGGGTGGTCAATCCGGCTGATCGGCCGTTTTATTTTTCGGCTGTATAGGCTCTAAGGCCTCGTCATCGAATTCGGGCAGTAGCTTGCGCTTTGGATAGCTCTTTGTGTGGCGGCTGCCACCATACTTTTCTTCAGTGTCGAGCACTTTGTTCCATCTACTGTTGAGTGTATTTTGCGTGGCCTTAA
Organism: Triticum dicoccoides; assembly: GCF_002162155.2. Taxonomy (NCBI): domain Eukaryota; kingdom Viridiplantae; phylum Streptophyta; class Magnoliopsida; order Poales; family Poaceae; genus Triticum; species Triticum dicoccoides. The sequence goes on from NC_041390.1 coordinate 542,697,355, forward strand.
GCCTTTGCTTCTGCTTCTTTAGACTCCTCGCAGTGGCAATAAGCCTTCTATGGAGGTCCTCTTGCTCCAAGTTCCTTTCCGGGATGATGTGTGCATCGTCGTCCGGACTGTTCTCCTCTCCGGAGACAGGTTGATGAGTTTTACCCTTGGCGTCGCCGTGATCGGACAATGGTTCCGTACTATGTTTGCCATCCGCTGGTTCATCCTGCTCTGTCGCTGGGTCCATGTGGTCGTCGTTTGCTTTGGAGTCGACCGGAGTATTATTCTTCCTTGTGCTGTTGTCGTTGTTTTTGCCGAGGCGGGATTTGGAGCGGCGCCTACGTCGTCGCTTTGGTTGCTTCTCGAGGGAATTATCCTCCACTGCATCCTTCCGTTCCTCGTCATTGTTTTCTTTGGGTGTATCCACCATGTATATGTCGTGTGATGAAGTGGCTGTCCAGCGTCCTGTGGGCGGTGGTTCCTATTCCTCTCCTGCATCGTCGTCCATACCGTCGATGTCTTCGGAGTCAAAATCAAGCATGTCGGTTAGGTCGTCGACAGTAGCTATTAAGTGGGTGGTGGGTGGGGAATGAATTTCTTCGTCGTCCGCTTCCCACTCAAGCCGGACATAGTTCGGCCAAGGGTCTCCTGACAAGGAGAGAGACCTCAATGAATTTAGCACGTCGCCCAAGGGTGAGTGATGAAAGATATCCATGGAGGTAAACTCCATGATCGGTGCCCATTCAGATTCGATAGGCACGAACGCAGGCGGTTCGGAGCTCGTGGCCAGGGACGAATCCGAGGATCCGGCAACACAGGTCTCGTAGGAGGTGAAGTCAGTATTCGGCTCTATCGCAACTGAGTGTGCGGCCTCCGTGGCGGGGTCCATCAACCCGTCCTCGGACGGCACGATCTGCTCCAGATTGAAGGCCGGAGTAGCCATAGGGGTGATCTCCCGAACACCGTCCGGCGGCAGAGCTAAGTCATGCTTGTCGCGACGGTGTAGCGCACCTGACATGGGCTCGAATCCGTCGAAGATCAAGTCTCCGCGGATGTCGGCGGTATAGTTCAAGCTTCCAAACCTGACCCGATGGCCAGGGGCGTAGCTCTCGATCTGCTCCAGATGGCCAAGCGAGTTGGCCCGCAGTACGAAGCTGTCGAATACAAAGATCTGTCCGGGGAGAAAAACCTCACCCTGGATTGCATCGTTGCCGATGATCGAAGAAGCCATCAAGCCTTATGGCGATGACACAGTGGAACTCTCAATGAAAGCACCAATGTCAGTGTCAAAACCGGCGGATCTCGGGTAGGGGGTCCCGAACTGTGCATCTAAGGCGGATGGTAACAGGAGGCAGGGGACACAATGTTTACCCAGGTTCGGGCCCTCTCGATGGAGGTAATACCCTATTTCCTGCTTGATTGATCATGATGGTATGAGTATTACAAGAGTTGATCTACCACGAGATCATATAGGCTAAACCCTAAAAGCTAGCCTATGATTCTGATTGTTGTTGTCCTACGGACTAAACCCTCCGGTTTATATAGACACCGGAGGGGGCTAGGGTTACATAGAGTCGGTTACAAGGGAGGAGATCTACATATCCGAATTGCCAAGCTTGCCTTCCATGCAAAGGAGAGTCCCATCCAGACATCAGACGAAGTCTTCAATCTTGTATCTTCATAGTCCAACAATCTGGCCGAAGTATATAGTCCGGCAGTCCGAGGACCCCCTAATCCAGGACTCCCTCACCTCACAAGACTACAACGAAGGGGCATCCAAAGTCAAAAAGAAAGCAGTCAGGTTTTGAGATTGCAAAGCCCAAGCCAAAAAGGAAATGTGGTGTGTGCGGGAGTCTGGACCATGACAAACGCAAATGCAGATCTCCCCTAGCAAGATAAATGAAGAAGGTGCTATTAAAAGGGAAGATGGTGGCTACATTCTTTTCATGGACCATAATGTGCAAGCTATAAGCCCCATAACATTCCAGTTATCAGCATTGTATCATGGATTTATCATGGCTTTGTAATGCAAAAAAGTGTATATCTATATTTTAAGCAAGCTATTAGTACCCTATTATGCCAGTTACCAGCAATGTATGATGGAATTGACATGGATTTGTAAATCCAAAATTTTTATATCTACATTTTTTGAAGGCTACCAGCACTGCATTGTATTACTTATGAACAAAAAATTAGTCCTACTTGCACTTCTAAAAATTAGAATCAAGTAATCTCGGTCTTCAACCAGAAGATGATTGCAGTTATCAAATCAAATGTGATACAAATTATAATCACAACAATGAATTTATCATTTGGTCAGTGACTTTGGACTGTGTATACTATAGTAAAATAGCATGTCAACACTTTGCTCCATGACATTGTCATGACAGATTCATGTAAAAAGAGTTATCAGCACATTTTGGTAGAAGTTATCGAACTATTGTAAAAAAATTATCACCTCATCACCCACTGCCGAACAGATGATAACGCCATTGTTTGCATTTGTTTTGATCAGGATCTAACCACCTCAATGTCAAAATTTTCCAGAGAGCTGGAATTTGATCTTTAGTTATGGCCGGAACATTTTTGCCATCCCAGGCCTCAAGGTACGTGCAAGCAAAAAATCCGCAATCAATGCTGAAATATTTGTGATGGAATAAACAACACACAATCAGTTTAATTGGAGTTTGCAACCGGGTCAATAAACAGGGATAAGAACATATAGTGGGGTGTTAAAAAGAGAGTGGATAATCCAGAACTAACCCATTATCGTGTTTCAACACATCAATGCACACAAGTTCATAGTCCTGAATCTGCTTATGCAAGTCCTTGTAATTTATCAACCAAGCCTTCTTTATAGCGTTCATGTATTTTGTCGCATGCTCGAGAAGAGAAGGACTATCTTGTTCATGCAACGAATCTAGAACTTCAAACCGCTTCGCCCTGAGATTTAGTGACAACACATACCAATGCCCATCATTTGGACCGAGGCCCAACTTTTGCAAAGCAGGGAATAGCAGCTGCAAAAAATTAAAAGGCAGTAAGCATGGAAGGAGAGAAAAGAAACAAAATTACCAAGATAACAAATGGTCATGAAATTCACATGGGAGGCAATTAGAAAAAATTTATCAGGGCATAAAGGTCAAAGTTGCCAGTGTGCAGGATAGAGATTATCATGACATGAATAACAAACAATGTCAGGGTAAAAATAAAAGTACTAATATTAACATGATGTTACCAAGACTCTAACTGCAGAGTTACCAGGGCAAGCAAACATAACATACCAGATCCAACAAACATAACATACCTGATCCTGGTGACTAAGAATGTAAAACTTGTCCCGTCGGAAATACTTCAATACACACTTGCACTTGAAGTCTCCTACCAACAGATACACAAATAGCAGCCAAGGGAAGATGAGCCTATTTGGCGTTTCCTTATACTGGAGAATGCGAACATGCAACTCAGCAATGTTGGTTGATAGTTGCCCAACTACCTTCACACAATTGGCGAGCTCACCGAGGGTGACGCACCTACCATCAATGTCGATGACCCTAACACTACAAATACAAAAAAGATTTAAAAAATACATTTCAAAAAATGGCACACAAATAATGATTTATGCTAAAAAATGAGAAAAGGATGGAAACATACTCTTTAATCTTAGATTTAGAATCAGTAGTATGCTTGATAACTTCATTGTAAACAAACTCTTCCTCCTCGCTCGGTGTGAGGGTGGCAAAAGGCGGGAGTAGGTATTTGGACAGGTGGGTGACCCTAACTTTCCGAATAAAGGATTTAGGGGTTGAACTGCGTACTAAATGCTCTGTGAGAGGTGGTAACTCTGGTGTAACAAATGTTGGACTTTGAGGGTTGTCTAGTAAAAACAGAAAAAACATAACTAACATGTATAATGTAACAAGGACATGAGTAAAGCAAAAAAGTCAAAAAACAATGAAAACATGAGTTATCAGCAGATGGCTAAAAGAATTATCAAGTGGTGGATCATAACTTATCAACTGCCACATGTTTTAATTATCAAGTGGTGATCCATAGTTGAAAAACAAATAAAGGGGTTTGTGCAAGGGTTGCAATGTTCATGGAGCAGAAAAATCACCTATTTGAACATTAGATTTCCCTTTTAATGCTAGATTGTCATGCTCAAATTCTTCCCACCACATGAGAACCTCATCATCGTCAATCTCGACATCATACACTTGCACACGACCACCTTCCAGTGTTACATAAAAGAAGAGCGATGAGGACATGAACAATAGTGATAAACAAGATAAATTATTGCAAAGAAACAAGTATTAAAAATTGAGACAATATACAATAAGTTATCAGGAACACGATATAGAAAATACCAGGTAATGTGAATGTGGATTACTAGCACACTGGTATGGGCTTTTTAAAGAACAAATTAGATAGCACTGGTGCATAATGAGGAATAGTTGTGATATCATCAAATCATCATAACATGTAAAAGAAGACCAAAAAGAATTGTATAGCCCAGAATTGGTAAAGAATGCATATGTGGCTGGAGTTATGATGTTAATGGTTCGTAAATTGTCAGGATTTGAACATTTGAGTCACCAAGATAGTGTCATATAGACTTATTGGGGTAATTAAAAAATGAGGGAATAATAACAAATTTCAGATGAATGAGAGTACACACCTGCTACTACCAGTGTGGTATTGTTTTGTAAGCACGACAACAAATTAAGGAAAATAAATAGGCAATGATAGGAGATGTATGTATCATGCGCTTACTAAAGTCAATAACGGATAACATCAGCTTTCAAAACTGACAAAGTTACCAGGGGGAAAGAGGTTGGAGTTATCGTCTATGCTAGCATCGTACAAAATATTGTAGCGGACACAACAACAATATATATTCCGGGTACTGAAAGCACAGATGTTCATTTACGTCACACAAAGCATAGAAGTAGTATTACATTCATCCATACACACGAAAGGATAGCAAATTCCAAGCACATAAATAGAAAGAGCACACCAAGCCACAAACAATACGATGTACACTGACATATGTCAATCCATCACTCTCGCCGCAGAAAAGCGAAGACACAAGGTCTTCACTTACCAGAGTTGGGTGGCGGAGCTCAAGCAACTAGTTGCGCATGGGTACCTTTCTCCACTTTCTTGCCCTTCGAGCCAGTAGCAACAAGAGATGCGAGCCCTAGAACGGCGACAGGACCAGTAGCTGGTGCTGCAGGTGGTACTTGAGCCGATGGCACCGCCGCAGGTGCTTCTGGTGCTGCAGGTGGTACTTGAGCCGATGGCGCCGTCGCATGTGCTTCTGGTGCTGCAGGTGGTACTTGAGCCGATGGCGCTACCGCAGGTGCTTCTGGTGCTATAGGTGGTAGTTGAGCAGATGGCGCTGCCGTCGATGCTTCTGGTGCTGCAGGTGGAACTAGAGACGATGGCGCCGCCGCCGATCCTTGTGGTGCTGCAAGTGGTACTTGAGCCAATGCGGGTGCATCTTGAGCCGTTGGAGTTGCTTCACTAGATGGTGGCACTTGTGGACTCGCACCAAAGATGGCATCAAGCCCGAGAGAGCAGCTGGGTGGCGTAAAATTACCATTGTATTCTCCAGCTCCAGGGGTGCTCGACTCCAACATAGGGTCAGCTAATGCAACAGACACCAAAAGTAAAACACAAATAAGGAAAAAATGCATCAGGAAAACATGTAGAGGACATTGTATTTGTTAATGCCAGAACATTAACTTGAGTTATCATGGCTCAAACAGACAAGTTATCAACATAAGAAAGTGAAGTTACCAACCTGTGGCCGCAGGATTATGGGCATCATTCTCTTGACCTCCAGCTGTAGCCGTATCAATAGGAATATTAACTGGGGTACCTCCCACAACTTCCTCAGTGACACGAACGGCTACAGCGGGAAAAGATTCAACACATCGTCAACATAAATCATCATTACATACAAGAAAAAGAAAGGTGATGGCACACATAAATACCTTCAATTTCATCATGCACTATATTGGGAACGACCTCATTTTCACATTCAACAGACTCAGCCGCGCTGGCGATATCTTCAACAACAGCAGTAACAGTTGCCGCTGCAGCAAGCTGATCTACAGGGTCATCAGAAACACCAGCCGATGCCGCCGCAACAGCATCAGATGCGCCCTTGCTAGATGCTGCTGCTTTATCAGATGGAGATGTCGCAGTGGGAGATTCATCAAGATGGATAACTTCTGTTGTCTCCGATGACGATGTCTGCGACAATGTTGCCCTTAGTCGTGGAGAGGATCTTGTCTTGGCAAATTTCACCTTTTTCACAGCAGATTTATCTTTTATACGACCAAAAATATGGGTACACAAGGGTAGTAGTGAGATTACACATGTTGTTAAACCTAAGTTACCACATGTTTCCAACAAAAAAAGATGTCACATACTTCAGGTGTAACTAGCATCCAGGGAAAAAATTACAAAGTTATCAAGGACTAGAAATATAAAGTTATCAAATGATATGAACAAAAAAACCAGCAATTTGTTTTGAATAACCCCAAACAAGAAAGGTATCTGAACACCTTTTTCCTGATACACTTGGTGAACCCTTAGCAGCAGCAACTTGTTTCATAGGTGCACTGAATGAAAAAAATAACCAAATGTTACAAGCACATACAGTTACCAAGATTGGTAACTCTAAATTATCAGGGGGCAAAGTTGAGTTATCAATGTTCATCAAAATAAGTTATCAGACAAAAAGAACAAAATAACTACCTTGTTGGTAGGTGTAAAACAAAACTATAGTTTCAATGCATATGAAAACAGTATAGAAAAAAAGAACTACTGAACATAAATGAAAGTAAGAATCTGAATACCTTTTCACTGGTGCAATCTCTGAATCCTTAGCAGCAACAGATTGTTTGCCGGGTGCACTGCAAAGGGAAAAATGAGCAAGTTAATTACCAACATGAAATTACCCAAACTACCTTACTCAAACAACTGGATTTACCATGTTGTTTCAGGCACATCATTGATAAAAAAGACCAAATGGAAATAATCATTCACCTATGTGGGGCCTCCTTCCGCATGGTGGATAGTGGGATGGCGGCACCGGTTCCCTTTTCAGTCACACGTATACCAAGCTCCTGAACCACAACTTTCTTCACAGCTAAATGAATTTCAGATGCTGATAGTGCAATTGGTGAAGACGGCCTTTGCGATGGGCTGGGAGGCACAAATGGTGAAGTTGGACGGGGGGTGATGGCATAGTTGGTGAAGCTGAACAGGGGGTGATGGTAGCCTCAGTTTCTTGCGCCTCTGGTAAGCCAAATTTTTCAAAAGCTGAGAACCACACCGCTTGATAGAAGATTCAGTGGCCGCCTCAGCTTGCGTGTCTGTCAGACCTTGCTGGCTAAGCCCTCCATCACCTGATCCGACGGATGTTGCATGAGATGTGCTAGTGAGTAAGATCTGAGACTCATTGAGGTTCTCATCGACAGGGCGGACAGGCGTGTCTGCAACATCTGGTCATGTGTCCTCATGAGCTTTGACAGTTGCATCATCCAGGTGTGTGGTGTCATCATCAGCCGGACCGCTACCCATATCTACATTCGCGGTACCACTGCCTGAAGCAACAAAAGGATCATTACGGCAATGACGAACAACTCGATAATCCATATCATTAAAATCGTCATCATTATCGGAGTCAGCATCAGACTCAGCATCATTGCCTCCGTGATACTCGTCATCACTGTCAGAATCTTCAGCAACATTCTTTCCAGGACTTACTGGCCGCCTGCCTTGCTATGAGCGCGTGGTCCTTGCCGTCGTACGGGTAGCAGAAGAAAGAACATTCAATCCAGCGTCTAGCTGACAGGATGCATCTGAATGGCCCTCATCATCCAAAGCGGTGAATGATTGCACAAGATTTCCTAGGATGCCAGCCATAGCAGACATGAACCGAGCAACTATCTGAGTTGATTTGGCAAATTTCTGTTCAACATAAAAATGCAAAAAATAAAAATAATTATTAAGTTATCACCAAAATGCAACAAAAGTTATCATGAGTTCACAAAAAGCACACACAAAGAACAATACCAAACAAATGTGTGGTGTCGTTGCAGTAAACAAATGAATGTATTCATGATTTAACAAACATTCAGTCACCATGAAAATGAAGATCAATATACAAGAAAGCTAAAATAGCACAGTTAGATATCAGCAAAAAACTTAAGTCATCTAAGGATTTAGAAAAAAGAATCATCACAGGAATGCAACCAAAGTTATCATGATATCAAGGTATCGCAAGAATGCAACAAAGTTATCAAGGCATTACACTAAGAATTATCACATGGATGCATCATAATTATTATCCTTTATAGAGGATATGACACATTGGAAACAAACAAGTTAGTAAAGAGTGTCAAATTGACATCAAAAGAGGGTCACCACATTGAGTGCAACAAATAAGTTATCAGCCTATGAAAAACATAGAATAGCAAAAAAACAAGAAACGAGGTTACATGCTCACCTCCTGACTGCAGCTTGGGGTAGTATGAACACGCATAAACTTGTCAAGACCTTCCAGACCACCAAACAGACAGAAATTCATGCCAAACTCAGGCTTCAACTGGAAAAAATGTAGCGACAAGTCAGATAAGTAACAACAAAAAACAATGAAAAGAAAAATGCAGTTGCAAAGCAGTGTGTGAACTGAAAAACATAGATATGGATTACTGGTAGTTTCCCGAAAGAAACTTTATCAGCCTGAACATCCTTGTTGAGGACAAGAGTTATCAGCTTCTTTGTCCAGACATTGATGAGAAAAGGACCATCAGGAAACACGATGCCAAGTCCAGAAAGATCAACCGCATGAATGTACAGTAGATGATAAGAAAAATACAAGCGTCATGGTAAACACGAACAAAAATCAGACACAAAATGACAAAAAAATGACATATGAAGAAAGAGAAGGTAAGAGGAAAGCATCGTTACTTACATTGTAGAAGAGAACGAAACCCCTAGTAGGCTTGCGTTTCAGCAGCGCCTTGTGTAGTTCATCAGCAATAAATTTGGACCAATTGAGATTTTTAATACCATCGATGTCACGCTGCAAGTTGAAAAAAAAAGAAACTGAAGTTCACCGAATGCACCACAAAAAACTATGAAAGTTACCACACTTACATATAGTAAAGTTATCAGGCACACAAGAAAGAAAATGACAGAATTACATAAAAACTTACCGGCACAACATACCATCTGGGGCTAACTTTGTTGGAGGTGGTCGGGGCAATGACTGTATTCCTCGCAAGCAAAAGCCACATACGCTTGAAAGTATCATCAGCATTTTCAGAACCCTTTATGAGATCAACAAGATCAGCCATTTTAGGGGCATATCCAAGCTCGCCAAACAACTCAAGCCCTAACTCAATATCAGCTTCAATAGGGAGGTTGTAAGGGACATCCTTCCCTCCATGCGGCACGCCCATAACACGATGCACGTATTCCTCATTAACCGGAAGCCTGCCTCGCCCTGGTACGGCCACCTCACAGGAATTGGGTTCGTACAGATTAGCAAGCCACACACTGAGATTGTTGAATAGATGGTCACTCTGGATATTCCGAAGGCTTGTTAAATCCATATCATCAATGGCAGCCTTCCTGTCATCATTCATGTCCTTGCATGCTAGAAGAAGCGAACTTGGTGAGGCTCTGTTTCACGGAGGAGGGTGTTTCGCCTTTTTCGAAGGAACCTCATCGATTCCATCACCATCTCCGTTGCGCTTCCTCGGCATTGTTTCCCTGACACGTAGGAAAAAAAGAAAGCGAATGAAACCATTAGATGACTTGTGAAAAAATGATATCACAATTAACAACAACATTTATAAAACTGGTGTTTGACAAAGCAATAATACAGCTGATAAAGAAATCAAGCAAACTGCACTTGGTTCATCACACCTGCTAAACTATAGCAAAACAGATGGCACAGGTATATAAAAGCATGTGTGACTGATAATTGAGGCACAATGGAATTGGTAAGTTAGAAAGGCGGCATTAATTTGATGATGTAAAACCAAATTACCAGTGATAAATTTAGCATTGACACATGGTCATTAATAATCACAAAAATGATGTTAGTAAGCACACAAAAAACAATCAGACCATTCAATAAGAAATGAGCATTATGCCGCATGTAGTTAGATGTAACATCCCAAATTTTCAATTTAGAATGTTATACATTAGATCATCATTGCATATCATATTTATTTGCATTTTGGTTGATCCTAGAAATTCTACGCAAATCAAGGACCCTTGGAGAGAGTTGAGGATTTTGTTATTTTTCATATTTGAGTTTTCTCAAAATTTGAAAATAGGATCATTTGATTTTATTTATTTTATCTTCAATTATTTCTATTATCAAAATATGAGAGAGGGAATAAAATGACTTTCCCAAAATAAAGAAATATTGAGGATTTAATAAAAAATCAAATAAGATTTTATTTTGGTTTTATTTGTTATTTTATTTGAAAATTAGGAAAAATGCGTGTTTTTCAAAATTGCATTTAGGCCCCAAATAAATGTTTATCCTGTGTGGCTTGATTTTAGAAGCCGGGGAAAATTTATTTCGGTATTTTTGGAGTCAGTTTAGTATTTCTTTTGTTTTTTTCTGAACGTAATTATTATTTTTTAAATCCGAACCGACCTTGGGCCGTGTCCGGCCAGGACTCCGCCTGGCCGAGGCTTTATATAGCGAGCCACCCGGGCCGCCTCAGCCCAAAGCCACCGCCGCCGCCCAAACCCTAGCCGCCTGCGCCGCCCAAACCCTAGCCGCCTGCGCCACCCGCCCTAGCCGCCGCCGCCTGCTGCTACCGCCGCCGCCGCGCCGCCGCCCATCGTTTTTTTTAGAAAACCATTGATTTTCACCCATTTTTTCGGTTTTTTAGATTCATTTTTTAGATAGATCGGTTTTTTTCTCGGTTTAGTTAATTAGCGAGCGTTCGCTCGTTCGTTCGTTCGCGTTCATCGTTTAGATCCAGATAACGAACGTTCGTTCGTTAATCTGTTCGTCGTTTTCTTTTTCTCGGATTAAATCCGCGATTTTTCTGATCGCGATTTTTGATCCGATTTTCATTTTAGTATAACTTTTCGCTCGTTTATCGGAATCAGGCGATTCAAGCGCCTGGAGTTTCGTCTCGAAACCCTCTTTCCGTTTAACCAACTCAAACAAGTTTTTGCCTCTGTAAAATTTGACCTAGATCTAGAATAGTAAACGAAGCTTGTTTCTTTTGTCGTTTGTCTTTCGTTGCTTCGTTCAATTTAGTTCTTTTTGCCAACCGGAGTTCTTAAGTTGAACTTTCTGGTAAGATCTCTTATTTGAGTTTTACCTGTGCATTAGTTGAGTACTTATTGTATGCTTATTTGTTTGCGATAGAGTACCCGGAGTGTGCCGCTTGCTACTTCGAATCGCTAGGTTTTGCGGATCATCAGCAAGGCAAGTAACACTTTGATCATACTTCCTATTATCCAGTTTGGATTGCATTAGATCAATCCTCACACATTGCATGATTAGGATCTAATTAAATTGTGGGTTTGGGAAGTAGATGAGGTAGTACCTATTACCTGATATTATCAAACCTTTAGGAGTTACTTCTACGTTTGCTTATTATGCCATGCTGTGCTAGTAGACGTGGATTGGGTGAGTGTATCCATGACAGATGTGAGTTTGTTAAATTAATGGTTTGTTTAAGGTGGCAACTTAAACACACATCTGGGAGAATTGAGGCACCTGGGTATTCCAGCGATTGCATGTTTTTCTTTTGGACCGCCACCCAGGCTCAAAGGGATAATGAGATTATTCATACTAGAAACTTCCGTGTGCAGCCACAAGCTACTATGGGCTCTAGCATAGTTGATTAAGTTGTGCGAACTCATAAAGTGGTACACTAGCAGATGTAGGTGAAAGTAGGTGTAACGGTCTACCCGATCGTAAGGTGCTAGCGCTTCTGAAAGACTATGTCTCGGTCATCCGTTTCTCAAACACCATGTAGTGCGAGAATCCCAACGGAGGAGATCGGGTCTTGTGGGGAAAAGTGTGCAAACCTCTGCAGAGTGTATAAACTAATCATGGTTAGCCGTGTCCCCGATTATGGACATCTTGAGTATCTAGTACTTGGATTATCATGTGAATCTCATCATGTTACTCTAATTAATTTTGTTGGGTTTTAATGATGATGTTTAATTGGGATTGAGAGGGTGTCTACACTCTCAATGTTTAACAACCACCATGATAGTTAAATAAAATGTATTCCTTTGCAGTAGGGAAAAATTGGCTTTACGCAAAACTGTAACCATAGAGCTTTCCACCAGCCAAATATGCATATAGTATAGCCTGATTCTTTCATTGTTCTCTATGTGTTACATTGCCAGCATATTCCATGTGCTGGCCCGTTTCGGGCTGCAACGTTCATGTTGCAGACTTTTCAGACGATGAGTAAGGTGCTTTTAGGTCGTGGTTCTATACTTAGTGATGCCATTGGAGTTGATGGACTCACTTATCTTCCAAGCCTTCCGCTGTTATCATTATTAGATGGCCTTAAGCCATATTTATTGTAATAAGTTCTCTTTTGAGGCACTCGATGTAATAAGTGTGTGATTGCTACTCTATTATAAATCCTCCAAGTACTGTGTGGTGTCAGCATTACTGATCCAGGGATGACACCGAAGCACAGAGATTGGACCATTTGAGGTTTGGTCGCTACAAGATGGTATCAGAGCACACACTGATTGTAGGACACGACCACTAAGCTAAAGCCCTAGATCACTACTCACTCTTCTCATTCTGAATCCTCATCTTTTCTACTCTTTTAGGATGGCGGATGCAAGGAACAAGTTCATGCAACCAGATGAAGATACACCCTTTGGACGTCACTTGAAGGAAGTCACTAGATATCTGAACATAGGAGTACCAAGCTTCACCAGAACCTACAACACCACTTTACCGGAAGAGGAGCGCTGGATGATTCAAGTTCAAGTTCCAGGAAGGACGTTCATGCCAGTCACTGAGCCCATAGAGTTTTCCTTTGATGCACCAACCTGGAGTCTAGGAAAGAGCATGGAAGCTCACATCGCCATGGGACGCATTGGAGAAGTTTACCACAATAATCTCAAGGATACTATCTACCAGATTTGTGGGTGCCGAGATGGTCAATGGGAGATGATCAACACCAGGAAGGATAGATCAATTGCAGCTTTTATCCAGGAGTTAAACCAGCACATTCGACGTCAGGAGAACCAGATGTGCGCCGACATGATAGATCTGAAGAAGGCAAGGACAAGAATCACGAAACTAGAGGAAGAACTCAAGGCTACACGTGAAGATTATGAAGAGGAAATCGAAGTATTAGTGGAGAAGAATGTCGATCTGATCAAGAAGATCGGAATGTTTATGGGAGGCCCTACACCAGTAGAAGAAGACGAAGAACCCAAGGAGATTCGCCCAGAAGACTACATCATCATCGACGACACTGACTCGGATCCAGATGATAGCGATGATGACTATGTTGATGAAGCAGGAGCAGATATCATGGAGTCTGCAACCGAATAATATTTCTAGTAGACCACCCCATCAGTAGTAGTAGTCCACCATGTAAATATAGTAGTCCGAGCACTTTTGCGATAGTTAGATCGATTATATGCCCTTGTTTGATTGATTGAATGAAGTGAATTGTTTGTTTTTGCCTCATGTGCATATGGGTAGTGTTTTCTCTCTAGACCCCTCTCTATTCTTAAATCTCATCTTTTCTAAACCCTCAGATGCCTCCGAGACGTGACCCCGGATTTACTTTCCCACCGGAGCTCACTCAGTTGATCCAGCAGCAGAACACATTGATGCAGTTGCTAGTCCAGAATCAGAATCAGGGGAACAACAACAACCCACCACCACCACCACCTCTTGATCACTTAGCCCGTTTTCTTAGGCTGAATCTGCCGGTGTTTTCCAGTAGCACCGAGCCGATAGTAGCAGATGATTGGCTCCGCAAGACAGCAAGGGAGTTGACCACGGCAGGATGCACAGATGCGGAAAAGGTGAAGTTTTCCGCACATCAGCTTGAAGGACCCGCAGCATCATGGTGGGAGAATTTCACAGCCACTTTCCCTATCGATACTATCACATGGGACTAGTTCCAGCAGGCTTTCCGTACTGCCCATGTTTCAGCAGGAGCCATGGCCATGAAGAAGCGTGAGTTTCGCAACTTGTGCCAAGGAGGATGGACAGTTGGCCAGTATGTGGAGGACTTTAGTAAGCTAGCACGTTATGCCCCAGATGATGTTGCTATGGATGCAGCTAAGTAGGAGAAGTTTCTGGAAGGACTGAATGATGAGTTGAGCATGCAGTTGATGGTAGCAAACTTCAATAACTACCAGGAGTTGGTAGATCGTGCTCTTATGATTGAAGGGAAGCAGCAGCAAATTGAGAACCGCAAGAGGAAGTATGGACAAGGGAAGTACAATTCAGGAGCTCAGCTGAAGCCATGTTTTACCCCTAGACCGGGAGGATATTTTCAGCATACCCATGGAGGAGGTAGCTCGCACAATCATAACGGCCCCAAGAATGGTAATGGGAATGGAGGAAGCAATGGCCAGAACCGTACCAACCCATCAACCCCGGCCAAAAGAGACATGAGCCAAGTCACTTGCTTTAAGTGCCAAAAGACCGGACATTATGCCAATGAATGTCCTGAATCTCAGAATGGAAATGGCAATGGAAGCTTTGGAAAGAAGCCGAACCCTTTCAACAGGGGACAGGTGAACCACATTAGCGTGGAGGAGGTTGAAGAGCAGCCAGATGCAGTAATCGGTAAGTTTTTGGTTAAGTCATTTACTGCAATCGTTCTTTTTTGATATTGGTGCATCGCATTCATACATATCAAGGGGATTTGTGGATAAGTATAACCTTCCCACCAAAGTTCTTAGAACACCCATGTTAGTAAGCTCACCAGGAGCGGAGTATATGGCTAGTAAGGGATGTTTTCAAGTGCCATTGAGTATAGGTAGGCATGTGTTTCCCTCGGATTTAATCATTTTGAAATCACAAGGTTTGGATGTAATTCTGGGTATGGATTGGCTGTCGATGTATGGAGGAAACATCGATTGCGCCAGTAAGTCAATTTTGCTTACCATCCCAGAAGGGAGAAGGATCAAGTATGTATCCCGGCTTGTGCCAAAAAGGACTCAAGTAAATTCGTTAACAGGAGTTGTGCAGGAGGAAGTACCAGTAGTGAAGGATTTCCCTGATGTATTTCCAGAGGAGTTGCCAGGTATGCCACCAGATAGAGATATTGAGTTTTTGATTGAGCTTTTGCCAGGCACAGGACCAATATCTAAGAGACCATATAGGATGCCCGCAAAGGATTTGGAGGAGATTAAGAAGCAGATTAAAGAGTTACACAAAGGTTATATTCGCCCAAGTTCTTCGCCTTGGGGATTGCCAGTACTTCTAGTGGAGAAGAAGGATGGATCGTTAAGGATGGTTGTTTATTATCGAGGATTGAATGAAGTAACCATCAAGAACAAGTACCCACTACCGATGATCAATGATCTATTTGATCGATTGCAAGGAGCTAAGGTATTTTCCAAGATCGATCTGCAATCAGGATACCATCAGTTGAAGATTTGAGAACAGGATATACCTAAGACAGCTTTTACCACCAGGTATGGGTTGTACGAGTATACCGTTATGTCATTTGGTCTGACTAACGCACCTGCATATTTTATGAACATGATGAAGAAAGTATTTATGGAGTTTTTGGATAAGTTCATCATAGTGTTCATTGATGATATCCTGGTTTACTCGAAAAATGAAGAGGAGCATAAGGAGCATTTGCGTTTGGTACTTGGTAAGCTCAGAGAACATCAGTTATATGCCAAGTTTAGCAAATGTGAGTTTTGGTTGAAGGAAGTTGGATTTCTCGGACATGTTATATCCGGAGAAGGTATAGTAGTAGATCCCACCAAGGTTGACACTGTGACAAATTGGGAAGCGCCAACAATAGTTGGAGAGATCTGGAGTTTTCTTGGACTTGCAGGATACTACCGGAGATTCATTGAAAATTTCTTGAAGATTGCGAAGCCTATGACGGAGTTATTGAAGAAGGATACCAAGTTCATATGGACCGAGGAATGTGAGGCCAGTTTCCAGGAGTTGAAGAAACATTTGGTCACATCGCCAGTGTTGATTTTGCCAGACCAGACCAAGGATTATGAGGTGTATTGCGATGCCTCACGTCGAGGACTTGGAATAGTGCTTATGCATGAAGGAAGAGTTGTTTCCTATGCCTCACGACAGCTAAAGCCTCATGAGTTAAATTATGCCACCCATGATTTGGAATTAGCAGCCATAGTGCATGCGTTGAAGACTTGGAGATATTTTCTCATTGGAAACCATTGTGAGGTGTACACAGATCACAAGAGTTTGAAGTATATTTTCACGCAGAAGGAGTTAAATCTCAGGCAAAGGAGATGGTTGGAGCTCATCAAGGATTATGATATGAGATTGCATTATCACCCCGAAAAGGCTAACGTAGTAGCCGATGCGCTGAGCCGTAAAAGTCATGTCAACACCCTAATGACGGGAGATTTACCAAGGGAGTTAGCCGAAAATCTTCGTGAGCTATGTTTGGAAATAGTCCCGAGAGGCTATGTAGCAACATTGGAGATTCAGTCTACTTTGATGGATAAGATCAGAGAAGCTCAAAGGACTAACAAGGAGATTGCTTCTATCAAGGAGAAAATGAGCAAAGGAAAAGCTAAAGGATTTCGTGAGGATGAGCACAATACCTTATGGTTTGAAGACCGTGTTTATGTGCCTAATGATTCGGAGATCAGGAAGTTGATTCTGCAAGAGGCCCATGATTCACCATATTCGAATCACCCAGGAAATACCAAGATGTATTTGGATTTGAAGGATACTTTCTGGTGGACCGGAATGAAGAAGGCTATTGCGGAGTATGTAGCAGTTTGTGATGTATGTCAGAGAGTAAAGGCAGAGCATCAGAAGCCAGCGGGATTGCTACAGCCATTGCTGATACCCGAATGGAAGTGGGATAAGTTAGGCATGGATTTTATTACAGGATTGCCCAGAACTCGTTCAGGCTATGACTCGATTTGGGTTGTAGTCGATCATTTGACAAAGGTAGCTCATTTCATTCCAGTGAAGACTACCAATACTAGTGCCAAGTTGGCAAAGATATACATGACCAGGATCGTATGTCTGCATGGAGTTCCAAGGAGCATTGTATCAGATAGAGGAACCCAATTTACCTCAAAGTTCTGGAATCAGTTGCATGAAACCTTGGGTACCAGGCTAGAGTTCAGTACAGCTTTCCACCCGCAGACAGATGGACAGACCGAGAGAGTCAATCAGATTTTGGAGGATATGCTAAGAGCTTGTGTGCTAGATTATGGATCTAGTTGGGACGAGAATTTGCCATATGCAGTGTTCTTTTATAACAACAGTTATCAATCCAGTTTGAAGATGGCCCCTTTCGAAGCCTTGTACGGAAGGAGGTGCAGGACCCCATTGTCGTGGGATGAAGTTGGAGACCGACAGTTGTTTGGACCGGATCTGATTAAGGAGTCTGAACAGAAGGTGAAATTGATTCGCGATAGGCTCAAGGTAGCCCAGTCCAGGCAGAAGAGCTACATAGATTCTAAATGCAAGGAGACAGTTTACGAAGTCGGAGACCGAGTTTATCTTCGAGTATCTCCACTTCGAGGAGTTAAGCGCTTTGGAGTTAAGGGAAAGTTAGCGCCACGTTTTGTAGGACCATACAAAGTTTTGGAACGTATGGGAGAAGTAGCTTATAAGTTGGAATTGCCCGAAGGATTGTCAGGAGTTCACGACGTGTTCCACGTTTCCCAGTTGAAGAAGTGCCACGCGGAGATGGCTGATATACCGCTGAGAGATACAATGCCACCGGAAGCGATTCAGTTAGACAGTGATTTGACCTATGAGGAGAAACCAGTCAAGATTCTTGAGTATGCCAGCAGAGTCACCCACAGCAAGGTTATCAAGTTTTGCAAAGTTCAGTGGATCCACCACACGGAGGATGAAGCCACCTGGGAGCGAGAGGAAGATCTGCTGAAGGACCACCCTCACCTATTTTCTAGCCAACCCGAATCTCGAGGGCAAGATTCATCTTAAGGGGGGTAGGTTTGTAACATCCCAAATTTTCAATTTGAAATGTTATACATTAGATCATCATTGCATATCATATTTATTTGCTTTTTGGTTGATCCTAGAAATTCTACGCAACTCAAGGACCCTCGAAGAGAGTTGGGGATTTCGTTATTTTTCATATTTGAGTTTTCTCAAATTTTGAAAATAGGATCATTTGATTTTATTTATTTTATCTTCAATTATTTCTATTATCAAAATATGAGAGAGGGAATTAAATGACTTTCCCAAAATAAAGAAATATTGAGGATTTAATAAAAAATCAAATAAGATTTTATTTTGGTTTTATTTGCTATTTAGGAAAAATGCGCGTTTTTCAAAATTGCATTTAGGCCCCAAATAAATGTTCATCCTGTGTGGCTTGATTTTAGAAGCCGGGGAGAATTTATTTCAGAATTTTATAGTCCGTTTAGTATTTCTTTTGTTTTTTTTCTGAGTGTAATTATTTTAAAAAAAATCCGAACCACCTTGGGCCGTGTCCGGCCAGGACTCTGCCTGGCCGAGGCTTTATATAGCGAGCCACCCGGACCACCTCAGCCCAAAGCCACCACCGCCGCCCAAACCCTAGCCGCCCACGCCGCTCACCCTAGCCGCCCCGCCACCGCCGGAGCCCCGCCGCCGACGAGGTCGAAACGCCGCCGCCCGCCGTTTTAAAAAAAACGTTGGTTTTCACCGGTTTTCTCGGTTTTTTAGATTCGTTTTTTGGATAGGTCGGTTTTTTTCTCGGTTTAGTTAATTAGCGAGCGTTTGCTCGTTCGTTCGTTTTAACTAACGCATTTATCGTTTAGATCCAGATAATGAATGTTCGTTCGTTAATCTATTTGTCATTTTATTTTTCTCGGATTAAATCTGCGATTTTTCTGATCGCGATTTCTGATCCGACTTACGTTTTAGTATAACTTTTCGCTCGTTTATCGGAATCAGGCGATTCAAGCGCCTGGAGTTTCGTCTCCAAACCCTCTTTCCGTTTAACCAACTCAAACAAGTTTTTGCCTCTGTAAAATTTGGCCTAGATCCAGAATAGTAAACGAAGCTTGTTTCTTTAGTCGTTTGTCTTTCGTTGCTTCGTTCGATTTGGTTCTTTTCGCCAACCGGAGTTCTTAAGTTGAACTTTTTGGTAGATCTCTTATTTGAGTTTTACCTGTGCATTAGTGGAGTGCTTATTGTATGCTTGTTTGTTTGCGATAGAGTACCCAGAGTGCGCCGCTTGCTACTTTGAATCGCTAGGTTTTGCGGATCATCAGCAAGGCAAGTAACACTTTGATCATACTACCTATTACCCAGTTTTGATTGCATTAGATCAATCCTCACACATTGCATGATTAGGATCTAATTAAATTGTGGGTTTGGGAAGTAGATGAGGTAGTACCTATTACCTGATATTATCAAACCTTTAGGAGTTACTTCTACGTTTGCTTATTATGCCATGCTATGCTAGTAGACGTGGATTGGGTGAGTGTATCCATGACAGATGTGAGTTTGTTAAATTAATGGTTTGTTTAAGGTGGCAACTTAAACACACATCTGGGTGGATTGAGGCACCTGGGTATTCCAGCGATTGCATGTTTTTCTTTTGGACCGCCACCCAGGCTCAAAGGGATAATGAGATTATTCATACTAGAAACTTTTGTGTGCAGCCACAAGCTACTATGGGCTCTAGCATAGTTGATTAAGTTGTGCGAACTCTTAAAGTGGTAGACTAGCAGATGTAGGGGAAAGTAGGTGTAACGGTCTACCCGATCGTAAGGTGCTAGCGCTTCTGAAAGACTATGTCTCGGTCATCCGTTTCTCAAACACCATGTAGTGCGAGAATCCCAACGGAGGAGATCGGGTCTTGTGGGGAAAAGTGCGCAAACCTCTGCAGAGTGTATAAACTAATCATGGTTAGCCGTGTCCCCGATTATGGACATCTTGAGTATCTAGTACTTGGATTATCATGTGAATCTCATCATGTTACTCTAATTAATTTTGTTGGGTTTTAATGATGATGTTTAATTGGGATTGAGAGGGTGTCTACACTCTCAATGTTTAACAACCACCATGATAGTTAAATAAAATGTATTCCTTTGCAGTAGGGAAAAATTGGCTTTACGCAAAACTGTAACCATGGAGCTTTCCACCAGCCAAATATGCATATAGTATAGCCTGATTCTTTCATTGTTCTCTATGTGTTACATTGCCAGCATATTCCA
The DNA here is from genome assembly GCF_002162155.2 of Triticum dicoccoides. NCBI lineage: Eukaryota > Viridiplantae > Streptophyta > Magnoliopsida > Poales > Poaceae > Triticum > Triticum dicoccoides. The sequence goes on from NC_041390.1 coordinate 542,717,755, forward strand.
TGTGCCGGCCCGTTTCGGGCTGCAACGTTCATGTTGCAGACTTTTCAGACGACGAGTAAGGTGCTTTTAGGTCGTGGTTCTATACTCAGTGATACCGTTGGAGTTGATGGACTCACTTATCTTCCAAGCCTTCCGCTGTTATCATTATTAGATGGCCTTAAGCCATATTTATTGTAATAAGTTCTCTTTTGAGACACTCGATGTAATAAGTGTGTGATTGCTACTCTATTATAAATCCTTCAAGTACTGTGTGGTGTCAGCATTACTGATCCAGGGATGACACCGGAGCACAGAGATTGGACCGTTTGAGGTCTGGTCGCTACATTAGACTAGAAAAATACTGGTAACTACAGTAACATGATAATGGTAAGTGTAATACCATCATAATGATAATTTAACCATAACAAAACAACACCGATAATAGCAGTGTTTCAGCATCTGGTAATTTGAGTGCAATGTCATTGGCAAGTTCAATATAAACATCATGATAATTAAACAGAACAAAGCATCACAGGAAATACAAGCATTGTAAACATGCTAAATGGAGCACCACAAAGCCTAATTCTTTAGACAGACCGCATCAAACAAAACCAACGTAAAGCAACATTTTGTGAAAAAACTTAGGGTTACTTTTCAAATCCTTAGCCACTAATGCAAAAGTAAAATCCAAAAACACCAAACACTACTGGATGTCCTAAAAATCCACATCCACAACACTAACACGAGAACAAAATCCTTAGTAGAACCGACCACACTTACCACCACGAAGACCTATCCACACCCACCAGCCAAATAATTTACCACAAATTGAACCAGATTTTTGAGCCATATTCAACTGGAACTAGAAGGTGACCTAATCTAACCTAATGTGAACAACAACCGGCCGGAATCGAAGGGTTCGAACACCAAAAATCAACGGCGAAGCATGCAGGCGGAGCAACAGGAATCCAGAGCGAGGGCGGGTGTGGGGCTAGGGGAAGGGGGGATGTGTTGCTCAGCACCGATTCAGAAACTAGAAGCCGGCCTTAATCTAACCTAATGGGAACAACAAACCACCGGATTCAAAGGCTCCATGCAGCAAAAATCAATGGCGGACCGGCGGGAAGGTATGAGCGGAGCAAAATAGGAAGACAACAGGGGTGGGGAATGCGTTCCTCACCGCAGATTCAGACGTCGTCCGCCGCGAACCGGAACGCGCCACCACCAGCAACCGTCGCGGATGAGGGGGAGGGGGAGCGAGGGGGATTCGAATGGAAACCACAGCAACAGACGAGGAAGAAGTAATGCGGGCGAAGAGGGAGAGGGGGCGAGTGGGGATCATGCACATTGGGTGAGACAGGCGGTTTCGCGGGGCCCGCTTGTCATTGATAGAGAAAGGACGTAACGGCTATTGCCACGCGTGACGTTGGATGTGGCTCGAGCGGCTATCGCGTCGTACGCGCCTGTTGTAAACCACCAGTCGACAGGATTTTAGCTTTGCCGATTTCTAAAAGACTAACAGCCACACCGTTTACAATTTGGGGAAGAATAAAGTCAGGGATAATGGAATCCGAGAACATTGAGGTTCCATTGCTAGAAAAATTCTTACCTAGACTATTAGCTACCTCATTAGCTTTTCTGCAGCAATGTACTCCTAACTAGCAAAGTTTGATGCAAGTTGTTTGCATTCTGCCAGTACTGAGATTCCGGCCTCATATATAGTTGGTTGACTGTATCCATTGATAACCCACAAGTATAGGGGATCGCAACAGCTTTCGAGGGTAGAGTATTCAACCCAAATTTATTGATTCGACATAAGGGGAGCCAAAGAATATTCTCAAGTATTAGCAGTTGAGTTGTCAATTCAACCACACCTGGAAACTTAGTATCTGCAGCAAAGTGTTTAGTAGCAAAGTAATATGATAGTGGTGGTAGCGGCAACAAAAGTAATGTTTTTGGTATTTTGTAGTGATTGTAACAGTGGCAGCGAGAAAGTAAATAAGCGTAAACCAGTATATGGAAAACTCGTAGGCACCGGATCAGTGGTGGATAATTATGCAGGATGCGGTTCATCATGTAACAGTCATAACATAGGATGACATAGAACTAGCTCCAGTTCATCAATGTAATGTAGGCATGTATTCCGAATATAGTCATACGTGCTTATGGAAAAGAACTTGCATGACATCTTTTGTCCCACCCTCCCGTGGCAGCGGGGTCCTATCGGAAACTAAGAGATATTAAGGCCTCCTTTTAATAGAGTACCGGAACAAATCATTATCACTTAGTGAATACATGAACTCCTCAAACTATAGTCATCACCGGTAATTGTCCCGATCATTGTCACTTCGGGGTTAACGGATCATAACACATAGTAGGTGACTATTGACTTGCAAAATAGGATCAAGAACTCACATATATTCATGGAAATATAATAGGTTCAGATCTGAAATCATGGCACTCGGGCCCTAGTGACAAGCATTAAGCATAACAAAGTCATAGCAACATCAATCTCACAACATAATGGATACTAGGGATCAAACCCTAACAAAACTAACTTGATTACATGATAAATCTCATCCAACCCATCACCGTCCAGCAAGCCTATGATGGAATTACTCATGCACGGCGGTGAGCATCATGAAATTGGTGATGGAGGATGGTTGATGATGACGACGGCGACGAATCCCCCTCTCCGGAGCCCCGAACAGACTCCAGATCAACCCTCCCAAGAGGTTTTAGGGCTTGGCGGCGGCTCCATATTGTAAAACGTGATGATTTCTTCTCTATGATTTTTTTCTCATCAAAACTCAATATATGGAGGTGGAGTTGGAGTCGGAGACGCAACAGGGGGCCCACGAGGTAGGGGGCGCCCTAGGGGGGGCGCCCCCACCCTCGTGAGAAGGGTGTGGGCCCCCTGGTCTTAATCTTTGGCGAGGATTTTTATTTTTTTTCTAAGATGTTCCGTGGAGTTTTAGGTCATTCCGAGAATATTTGTTTTCTGCACATAAAACAACACCATGGTAATTCTGCTGAAAATAGCGTCAGTCCGGGTTAGTTCCATTCAAATCATACAAGTTAGAGTCCAAAACAAGGGCAAAAGTGTTTAGAAAACTAGATACGATTGAGACGTATCAACTCCCCCAAGGTTAAGCCATTGCTTGTCCTCAAGAAATTCAGTTGACAAACTGAAAGAAAGAAAGAAAAACTTTTACAAACTCTGTTTGCTCTTGTTGTTGTAACAATGTCAAGCCAACATTCAAGTTTTCAGCATAGATCATAACTAACCACATTTGCAATAATTCTCAGGTCTCATGATTACTCATATCAATAGCATAATCAACTAGAAAGTCATAATAATAAATCTCGGATGACAACACTTTCTCAAACCAATCATAATATGATATAACAAGATGGTATCTCGCTAGCCCTTTCTGAGACCGCAAAACGTAAATGCAGAGCACCTTTAAAGATCAAGGACTGACTAGATATTGTAATTCATGGTAAAAGAGATCCAATCATAGTCATACCCAATATAAATTAACAGTGATGAATGCAAATGATGGCTGTGCTCTCCTGCTAGTGCTTTTTAATAAGAGGGTGATGACTCAACATAAAAGTAAATGGATAGGCCCTTTGCAGAGGGAAGCAGGGATTTGTATAGGTGCCAGAGCTCGGTTTTGCAATAGAGATAAATTGTATTTTGAGCGATATACTTTCGTTATCAATGTAACAACTAAGAGATGGCGATATCTTCCATGCTAAACACGTTATAGGCGGTTCCCAAACAGAATGGTAAAGTTTATACTCCCTCTCCACCAACAGGCATCAATCCATGGCTTGCTCGAAACAACGAGTGCCTCCAACATACATCAGGTCCCAGGGGGAGTTTTGTTTGCAATTAATTTTGATTTAGTTTGCATAAAGCATGGGACTGGGCATCCCGGTGACCAGCCATTTTCTCATGAGTGAGGAGTGGAGTCCACTCCTCTTGAGAATAACCGTCCTAACACGGAAGATAAGGACAACCTTTGTTGATACATGAGCTATTCGAGCATACAAAATAGAATGTTTATTTGAAGGTTTAGAGTTTGGCACATACAAATTTACTTGGAACGGCAGGTAGATACCGCATATAGGAGGTATGGTGGACTCATCTGGAATAACTTTGGGGTTTAAGGGATTGGATGCACAAGCAGTATTCCCACTTAGTACAAGTGAAGGCTAGCAAAAGACTGGGAAGCGACCAACTAGAGAGTGACAACAGCCATGTACATGCATTAAAATTAATAAACATTGGATGCAAGCATGAGTAGGATATAATCCACCATGAACATAAATATCGTGAAGGCTATGTTGATTTTGTTTCAACTACATGCGTGAACATGTGCCAAGTCAAGTCACTTAAATCATTCAAAAGAGGATACCACCCCATCATACAACATCATAATCATCTCAATAGCATGTTGGCATACAAGGTAAATCATTATAACTCATAGCTAATCAATCATGGCACAAGCAACTCTGATCTCTAATTGTCATTGCAAACATGTTTATTCATAATAAGCTGAATCAAGAACGACGGGCTCATCATATTTACAAAAACAAAAGAGGTTGAGTTCATACCAGCTTTTCTCATCTCAGTCAATCCATCATATATCATCATAATTGCCTTTCACTTGCACGACCAAACGGTGTGAATAATAATAAGAGTGCACGTGCATTGGACTAAGCTGGAATCTGCGAGAATTCAATAAACAGGAGAAGACAAGGCAATATGGGCTCTGGGTTAAATCAACAATAATGCATATAAGAGCCACTTCAAAATTTTAATTATGGTCTTCTCCTACTGACCCCCAAAGAAAAGAAAAGAAATAAAACTATTTACACAGGAAAGCTCCCAACAAGCAAAAGAAGAACGGGAAATATTTTTGTGTTTTCTTTTCAATTATTACTACTACAGCAGAAAAATAAACTACTACTAATTTTTTTGGTTTTTCTTAAGGTTTAACAAACACACAAGAAGAAAGCGGGAAAAAGAAAATAAACTAGCATGGATATTACAGTGAAAAAGTATGAGCACCGACATTTAGCAATGAGTGTGTGTGAACATAAATGTAATGTCGGTGAGAAATACGTACTCCCCCAAGCTTAGGCTTTTGGCCTAAGTTGGTCTATGGCCACGGTTGGCCTGGCGGATATCCATAATAATAGTTGTTGGGGTCGTACTGTGATGAGGAAGGATAGTTGGGATCATACTGTGATGAAGAAGAAGACTCTGACTGCCACTGGCTGAAAGTCATCTCTAGATCCCAAGAATAAACAGATTGTCGTGGAGGCTCATCTTGTGGTTCCTGTTCTGGCTCCTCGACTGGTGCAGGGTTCCGGTAGGCGTGAATAGCCGTCAACGGAACAAGGTACGTGCCTGCAGTCAAATCAAACAAAGAAGGAGCAGGCAAGGTAATAGTCTCAGGATGATGTTTATTAAAGAACAATTGATATTTAAGCTCCCCTGCCCTATTTTTAACAATAAAATCATGTGCCACCATACTTTTATGATCTAGATAAACACGGGGCAGCACCTTTTCCTCCTTCTCAGCATGCCTAATAGGTATGTTAAAATGTGCGGCTAGGCGTGTGGCATAGATGCCTCCAAAGATGGGGCCCTTAGTACGGTTCATATTTAATCGTCTAGCAATAATACCGCCCAAACTAAAAGTGTTATCACTGTATAAACCTTGGAGCAGAATAATTAAATCAGGGATACTAAGGCTTCCAGAATTTCTGTGTCCAATTAAACAACGACTCGCAAATAATGCAAAGTAACGCAAAATAGGAAAATGTATGCTAGTGATTCGTGCGTCAGAAACCTTCCTGGTTTCTCCTATAGTGATATTATCAATAAACCCAGCCACATCATCATGATGTGGTTCTTCTGTCTTTCCCTCAAAAGGGACTAAACAAATCCGTCAGAAATCATAAAGTGACATCTCCTTATGCTCATCATATAAATGAAACTCCACCGTAGGTGGTGAGTTCCTAGAATGAAAATGAAAGTTTTGCACAAAGGTATTTGTGAGTAAGAGATACTGATCGCATTGGTCATGGAGGAAAGCGGTGAGGCCTACATTGTGAGCCAATTCATGGAAATCTTCATAGATATCGGCTGCTCTCAAGAAATCATCAGAAGGCCATTCACACGCCCGAATCTCCGTGTTGCATGGCAAATTATACTTAGGCTTCGGTGCCTTTTCCTTCGAGCTTTGGCTCGATGAACCTCTCAATAATCTCCTCATCATTTTCAGAAAAATTCTGAAATTTTTAGTAACTTCAAAATAAAAGTAAACCAAACTCAATAAAATTGATAGCAACTACTCCTACAAGTGCCTAGAGCCTATATCAAGCATTAGAACTACTTGGAACCGTATAAATTTGACATGCAAGCTCAAGAACATGGTCACCTGTGCAGCACAAATTTGCAAAGAATAAAGCACTAGAACAAAAACTAATTGGACCAATGGAGGAGTCACATACTAAGGAACAATCTCCCCAAGCAGTTTTGAGAGAGGTGCTTTGAGCAAGGAGATTGAAAATCATAGCAAAAGTGGCTGGAACTCGTGCTTGAGTTGATTTTTTGGGTTTGTGTGAGATAGAGGAAGAAGATGGGTGCTGGGATAAGTGGAGGAGGGCCACCGTGGGCCCACGAGGCAGGGGGCGCGCCCTATAGGGGGGCGCCCACCACCCTCGTGGCCAGGTGGCAGCTCCTCCCACAGTAATTTTTGCATAGTAAATCCTCAAATATTCCCAAAAAATCATATTAAATTGGCATGGCATTCTGAGGACTTTTATTTTTGGGATATTTTTATATTGCACAGATAAGTCAGGAAACAGAAAGAAAATACTATTTTTACGTTATTTAATATAAATAACAGAAAGTATAGAGAGGGTACAGAAGATTTTGTGCTTCTAGTTTCATCCATCTCATGCTCATCAAAAAGAATCCACTAACAAGGTTGATCAAGTCTTGTTAACAAACTCATTCCGATAATCATGAAACCGGAGAAATTTCGAATAACACTAAGTTACCTCAACGGGGATATGCACATCCCCAATAATAAGAATATCATATTTCTTCTTGATAGTAGGAAGAGGAAATTCAAAACCTCCAAATATAATCGATGGAATTTTTCCAATAGAGTTGATACTATGAACTTGAGGTTGTTTCCTCGGAAAGTGTACCGTATGCTCATTACCATTAACATGAAAAGTGACATTTCCTTTGTTGCAATCAATAACAGCCCCTGCAGTATTAAGAAAAGGTCTTCCAAGAATAATAGACATACTATCATCCTCGGGAATATCAAGAATAACAAAGTCTGTTAAAATAGTAACGTTTGCAACCACAACGGGCACATCCTCACAAATAACGACAGGTATAGCAGTTGATTTATCAGCCATTTGCAAAGATATTTTAGTAGGTGTCAACTTATTCAAGTCAAGTCTATGATATAAAGAGAGAGGCATAACACTAACACCGGCTCCAAGATCACATAAAGCAGTTTTAATATAATTCTTTTTAATGGAGCAAGGTATAGTAGGTACTCCGGGGTCTCCAAGTTTCTTTGGTATTCCACCCTTAAAAGTGTAATTAGCAAGCATGGTGGAAATTTTAGCTTCCGGTATCTTTCTTTTATTAGTAATGATATCCTTCATATATTTAGCATAAGGATTTGTTTTGAGCACATCCGTTAATCTCATACGCAAAAAGATAGGCCTAATCATTTCAGCAAAGCGCTCAAAATCATCATCATCCTCTTTCTTGGATGGTTTCGGAGGAAAAGGCATGGGTTTCTGAACCCAAGCTTCCCTTTCTTTACCATGTTTCCTAGCAACAAAGTCTCTTTTATCATAATGTTGATTCTTTGATTGTGGGTTATCAAGATCAACAGCAGGTTCAACTTCTACATCATTATCATTACTAGGTTGAGCATCATCATGAACATCATCATTAATATTTTTATTAGGTTCATGTTCATTACCAGATTGTGTTTCAGCATCAGACATAGAAATATCATTTGGATTATCAGGTGGTTCAGCAATAGGTTCACTAGAAGTTTGCACAGTTCTATCATTTTTCTTATTCTTCTTTTTAGAAGAACTAGGAACATTAATATTGTTTCTTTGAGAATCTTGCTCGATTCTCTTAGGGTGGCCTTCAGGATACAAAGGTTCCTAAGTCATTCTACCAGTTCTAGTAGCCACTCTAACAACATAGTCATTTTTTACTATTCATTTCATCAAGCACTTCTTTTTGAGCCTTAAGTACTTGTTCTACTTGAGTGGTAACCATAGAAGCATGTTTGCTAACAAGTTTAAGTTCACCTTTAATATCAGCCATATAATCACCCAAGCGTCTAATCATATAAGCATTTTCTTTTAATTGTCTACCAAAATAAGCATTGAAGTCGTCTTGATTAAACATAAAGTTATAAAACTCATCCAAGCACTAACTAGCAATTTTAGTAGGAGGGACTTCAGCTTTATCATATCTATAGAGAGAATTTACCTTTACTACCTGTGTCAGGATATCGGGATCAGGAGGTTCTTCAGTAAATAAATAATTAAGATCATATGTTTCTTCAACAGGCGGTGAATTAAGACCATGTATTTCTTCAATAGGAGGTAAATTCTTAACGTCTTCAGCTTTAATACCTTTTTCTTTCATAGATTTCTTTGCCTCTTGCATATCTTCGGGACTGAGAAATAGAACACCTCTCTTCTTCAGAGTTGGTTTAGGAATAGGCTCAGTAATAGGAGCAGGAGATGGCTCAGGAGGTGCCCAATTATTTTCATTTGTCAACATATTATTCAATAGAATTTCAGCTTCATCCGGTGTTCTTTCCCTGAAAAGAGAACCAGCACAACTATCCAGGTAATCTCTGGAAGCATCGGTTAGTCCATTATAAAAGATATCAAGTATTTCAGGTTTCTTAAGAGGATGATCAGGCAAAGCATTAAGTAACTTGAGAAGCCTCCCCCAAGCTTGTGGGAGACTCTCTTCTTTAATTTGCACGAAGTTGTATATTTCCCTCAAAGTAGGTTGTTTCTTATGATCAGGGAAATATTTAGCAGAGAAGTAATAAATCATATCCTGGGGACTACGCACACAACCAGGATCAAGAGAATTAAACCATATCTTAGCATCACCCTTTAATGAGAACGGAAATATTTTGAGTATATAAAAGTAACACGATCTGTCATCATTAGTGAACAGGGCAGCTATATCACTTAACTTAGTAAGATGTGCCACAACAGTTTCAGATTCATAGCCATAGAACGGATCAGATTCGACCAAAGTAATTATTTCAGGATCAATAGAGAATTCATAATCCTTATCAGGAACACATATAGGTGAAGTAGCAAAAGCAGGGTCAGGTCTCATTTTATCTCTAAGTGATTCTTTGTTCCATTTAATTAATAACCTCTTAAGCTCATATCTATCTTTGCAAGCAAAAATAGCGGCAGAAGAATCAATATCAAAAAGATAACCCTCAAGAATAACAGGCATATTTTCATCATCACTATCATCATCGTATTCAGATTCAATAATTTCTTTTTCTCTAGCCCTAGCAATTTGTTCATCAAGAAATTCACTAAGGGGCACAGTAGTATCAGGCATAGAAGTAGTTTCATCATAAGTATCATGCATAGCAGAAGTGGCATCATCAATAACATGCGACATATCAGAATGAATAGCAGAAGCAGATGTAGGTGTCACAAACTTACTCATAACAGAAGGTGAATCAAGTGCAGAGCTAGATGGTAGTTCCTTACCTCCCCTCGTAGTTGAGGGATAGATCTTGGTTTTTGGATCTCTCAAGTTCTTCATAGTGTCCAGCAGATATAAATCCCAAGTGACTCAAAGAATAGAGCTATGCTCCCTGGCAACGACGCTAGAAATTAGTCTTGATAACCCACAAGTATAGGGGATCGCAACAGCTTTCGAGGGTAGAGTATTCAACCCAAATTTATTGATTCGACACAAGGGGAGCCAAAGAATATTCTCAAGTATTAGCAGCTGAGTTGTCAATTCAACCACACCTGGAAACTTAGTATCTGCAGCAAAGTGTTTAGTAGCAAAGTAATATGATAGTGGTGGTAGCGGCAACAAAAGTAAAGACAGCAAAAGTAATGTTTTTGGTATTTTGTAGTGATTGTAACAATAGTAGCGGGAAAGTAAATAAGCGTAAACCAGTATATGGAAAACTCGTAGGCACCGGATCAGTGATGGATAATTATGCCGGATGCGGTTCATCATGTAACAGTCATAACATAGGGTGACACAGAACTAGCTCCAATTCATCAATGTAATGTAGGCATGTATTCCGTATATAGTCATACGTGCTTATGGAAAAGAACTTGCATGACATATTTTGTCCTACCCTCTCGTGGCAGTGGGGTCCTATTGGAAACTAAGGGATATTAAGGCCTCCTTTTAATAGAGAACCGGAACAAAGCATTAGCACATAGTGAATACATGAACTCCTCAAATTATGGTCATCACCGGGAGTGGTCCCGATTATTGCCACTTCGGGGTTGTCGGATCATAACACATAGTAGGTGACTATAGACTTGCAAGATAGGATCAAGAACTCACATATATTCATGAAAACATAATAGGTTCAGATCTGAAATCATGGAACTCGGGCCCTAGTGACAAGCATTAAGCATAGCAAAGTCATAGCAACATCAATCTCAGAACATAATGGATACTAGGGATCAAACCCTAACAAAACTAACTCGATTACATGATAAATCTCATCCAACCCATCACCGTCCAGCAAGCCTACGATGGAATTACTCACGCACGGCGGTGAGCATCATGAAATTGGTGACAGACGATGGTTGATGATGACGACGGCGACAAATCCACCTCTCCGGAGCCCCGAACGGACTCCAGATCAGCCCTCCCGAGAGGTTTTAGGGCTTGGCAGCGGCTCCGTATCGTAAAACGCGATGATTTCTTCTCTCTGGTTTTTTTCTCATCGAAACTCAATATATGGAGGTGGAGTTGGAGTCGGAGACGCAACAGGGGGCCCACGAGGTAGGGGGCGCGCCCTAGGGGGGCGCCCCCCACCCTCGTGAGAAGGGTGTGGGCCCCCTGGTCTTCATCTTTGGCAAGGATTTTTTTATTGTTTTTTCTAAGATGTTCCGTGGAGTTTCAGGTCATTCCGAGAATATTTGTTTTCTGCACATAAAACAACACCATGGTAATTCTGCTGAAAACAAGGTCAGTCCGGGTTAGTTCTATTCAAATCATACAAGTTAGAGTCCAAAACAAGGGCAAAAGTGTTTGGAAAAGTAGATACGACAGAGACGTATCAACCATCGCAGAAAAACCGCCAGACTCAACTACCGGTCGAAACCAG
>NC_041390.1:542729440-542747969 GCF_002162155.2 Triticum dicoccoides
CTCTCGCGTGGCCTTCCTCATCTCCGGCGATGTAGCTTGTCCCCGTTCTGCGGCGACTACACCCTGGCGACTCCCTTGCGCATGCGGCCCGGCCAGCCCAGATCCGATCTGGCGAAGTCCCCCCACCCTCCTGTCCGGCTGTTGCGTCCTTCGGCCGGCGTGGCCGCCTCCTCCCTCGGCAGTGCGGGCTTGGTCTGCAACTTCACTGGCCACATCCTCCCTCGGTAGCTCACCCTTCATTCCTGCTGGTGGTGGTTGGGCTTGATTTGGGTGGTGCGGCCAGGCGAGCCGAGGCTCTGGCCCTGCCTTACTGCAGGCTATTCCTCGTCTCCGGCGACGCCTCCTCCAAGATGCGGTGTTGATTTCGTCTGATTTGTGTGCTATGGTGGTCTTCCTTGGCATGCGGTTGAGGCCTCCGGTGGACCCTTTGTCGGCACCGCTCCGGTCCTGGCGGTTTTGGACCTGCGTTCTCCCCTCCAGTGTCCATAGCCTGCATGTGTCCTTTGTCGCTGCGGTTACGGTGCCAGCACTCCTATTGCTGCGTCTCTCCAGCCTTTGGCTCGCCGGCGTCCCGGCGGCTTCGTCCTCGTCATCTTGGATCTGCGTCCCTTTCCGGCTCCTAGCTTGTCCATGGCGTCAGTTGCCTTCCTTCCTCCGCATCAGATTTTTCGGCCCTGCCTCCCTCTGACCCCATCCACCTCCACGGTGAGCCAATCCCAAAGCTTGCATTTTTTCAGCGTCGCCCAATGCCACCCACCAACGGCAGGTGCAACCCCACCCAACCCCATCCTGAGGTGGTGATCTCGACTAGCGAAGCGACTTCCTCATCTCCGGTCCCTGATCCATGGCAATGGGATTGCTCGGACTCAGGCCAGGGCGAAATCCCTGCTCGGCTCGCTGGCGCGGGCAGTGACGGCACCCGTGGGTGTCGTTTTCCTTCTTGGAGGCACTGCCATGGCCTCTACCCGTTCCCCTCTTCAAGCATCGGGGGAAACCCTTGGTCCGGTTCTTCGGATCGGATGGCGACGGCGTCACGACGTCGTGCCCCTTCTTGAAGGCGTCATCTTGTTTGCTCGCGGCATCCCCGGTGTTGGTGTTAGAGATGATCGTCGCCTAGCCAGTTCGGCTTGCCCCTCTAGCTAGGCTTGGCTTGGTGATTTAGCTGTGTTTTCTCTTTGTTCGGGTTGAGCATCCTGTCTCCCTACTCTGGGTCCCATGTCCACGCCTTCTCATGTATGCGTTCGTGCTGTGGTGTACCCTCTTATGTACTCATTCTACTTTACTTCTATCAATGCAATGATACGCAAGCTTTGCGTATTAGCGAAAGAAAGAAAACAATCAACCTGCTGCCAAATCAAACCATTTTGGACAACAATAATCTCAGCAGAGCTTACATTGCTCACATGCGGTAACTTCCAGGTTGCAGCAACTATAAAATTGTCATGGTCATCATGCGCCACGCCACCCGTCGATCCTGACAACGTTTTAGCATAGAATCAAACATCCACATTTACTTTGACAACACCCTCAGACGGCTTCTTCTAGTTGTGATTGTTTTTGTGAGCACGTTGGTTGGGTGTTGAGGCTCTAACAAAGTTTGTGGCCAGAATCCTAATATACATGGTTGTACGATCTAGTGGCTAGATAATTCCACCCTTTGCACTATAACACCGTTGTCATCAGATACCACGCTGCAACCAAAATAAGCTCCTCTATCAGCAAGTCATTGATTATCGAACACCGCCTCACCAGGATATCCAATGTATTGGACCCAGACCGGTCTTCCGTGACTGCCTTTCAAATTACATCAGATAAACCAAACTTGGCCCAAACTTCAGATGCATGTGTACATGTAAAGAGGCAACGTTGTATGTGTTCTAAACTAATCAAGAACATCGAGCATTGGGGTGTAAACGATATAAGCCTTCCTGCAAGCACCCCGAAGCATGGTAACACCCATATTAACACCCCTATTAACACCTTCCACCCAAAATGCTTGATTTTTCTCCGGAATCCAAAGTTGCCATATCTCCTTTCAAACTGAATTTATGTGAATACTTCCCTGGCCATCCGATCTACGTAAATGGTGCCCAAACTAGTGTTGGAATTCAGCATGGTAAGTCAACCAGACAAAGAAAGTCACAGACCATGTGTACTACCAAGCTACAAAATCCTCTACAACCTCAACCAGAGGGGAATTTGCAAAATACAAGCGACATTGCTACCTCTTGAGCACTGCGTTGGTTTTCCCTTGAAGAGGAAATGGTGATGCAGCAAAGTAGCATAAGTATTTCCCTCAATTTTTTAGAACTAAGGTATCAATCTAGTAGGAGACTACATGCAAGTCCCTCGTACCTACACAAACAAATAAGAACCTCGCAACCAACGCGATAAAGGGGTTGTCAATCCCTTCACGGTCACTTACGATAGTGAGATCTGATAGAGATAATAAGATAAATATTTTTGGTATTTTTACAGACATAGATTGGAAAATAAAGATTGGAAAATAAAATAGATTAGAAACTTATATGAGAAAAGATAGACCCGGGGGGCATAGGTTTCACTAGTGGCTTCTCTCAAGATAGCATAAGTATTACGGTGGGTGAACAAATTATTGTCGAGCAATTGATAGAAAAGTGAATAATTATGAGAATATCTAGGCATGATCATGTATATAGGCATCACATCCGCGACAAGTAGACCGAAACGATTCTGCATCTACTACTATTACTCCACGCATCGACCGTTATCAAGCATGCATCTAGAGTATTAAGTTCATAAGAACAGAGTAATGCATTAGGCAAGATGACATGATGTAGAGGGATAAACTCAAGCAATATGATATAAACCCCATCTTTTTATCCTCGATGGCAACAATACAATACATGCCTTGCTGCCCCTGCTGTCACTGGGAAAGGACACCGCAAGATTGAACCCAAAGCTAAGCACTTCTCCCATTGCAAGAAAGATCAATCTAGTAGGCCAAATCAAACTGATAATTCAAAGAGACTTGCAAAGATAACCAATCATACATAAAAGATTTCAGAGAAGAATCAAATATTGTTCATAGATAAACTTGATCATAAACCCACAATTCATCGGATCTCGACAAACACACCGCAAAAAGAGTTACATCAAATAGATCTCCAAGAAGATCGAGTAGAACATTGTATTGAGATCCAAAGAGAGAGAAGAAGCCATCTAGCTATTAACTATGGACCCGAAGGTCTGTGGTAAACTACTCACACATCATCGGAGAGGCTATGGTGTTGATGTAGAAGCCCTTCGTGATCGATTCCCCCTCCGGCGGAGCTCCGGAAAAGGCCCCAGGATGGGATCTCTTGGGTACAGAAGGTTGCGGCGGTGGAAATAGGATTTCGTGGTGCTCCTAAATATTTTGGGGGTATATGGATATATATAGGAGGAAGAAGTAGGTTGGTGGAGCTACAAGGGGCCCACGAGGGTGGGGGCGTTCCCAGGGGGCAGGCGCGCCTCCCTACCTCGTGGCCTCCTCGTTGATTTCTTGACGTCTACTCCAAGCCCCCTGGATCACATTTGTTCCAAAAATAACTTCCCGAAGGTTTCATTCTGTTTGGATTCCGTTTCATATTCTTTTTCTGCGGAACACTGAAATAGGCAAAAAAACAGCAATTTGCACTAGGCCTTGGGTTAGTAGGTTAGTCCTAAAAACAAAATAAAATTGTATAAATAAGCCCATTAACATACAAAACAGATAAGATAATAGCATGGGACAATCAAAAATTATAGATGCGTTGGAGACGTATCAAGCATCCCCAAGCTTAATTCTTGCTCGTCCTCGAGTAGGTAAATGATAAAAACATAATTTTTAATGTGGAATGCTACCTAGCATAATTCTCAATGTAATCTTCTTTATTGTGGCATGAATGTTCAGATCCAAAAGATTCAAGACAAAAGTTTAATATTGACATAAAAATAATAATACTTCAAGCATACTAACAAAGCAATCATGTCTTCTCAAAATAACATGGCTAAAGAAAGTTATCCCTACAAAATCATATAGTCTGGCTATGATCTATCTTCATCACACAAAGTATTTAAATCATGCACAACCCCGATGACAAGCCAATCAATTGTTTCATACTTTTGACGTTCTCAAACTTTTTCAATCTTCACGCAATATATGAGCGTGAGCCATGGACATAACACTATATATGGAATAGAGTGGTGGTTCTGGAGAAGAAAAAAGAGAAGATAGTCTCACATCAACTAGGCGTATCAACGGGCTATGGAGATGCCCATCAATAGATATCAATGTGAGTGAGTAGGGATTGCCATGCAACGGATGCACTAGAGCTATAAGTGTATGAAACCTCAAAAGAAACTAAGTGGGTATGCATCCAACTTGCTTGCTCACGAAGACCTTGGGCATTTTGATGAAGCCCATCATTGGAATATACAAGCCAAGTTCTATAATGTAAAATTCCCACTAGTATATGAAAGTGACAACATAGGAGACTCTCTATCATGAAGATCATGGTGCTACTTTGAAGCACAAGTGTGGTAAAAAGATAGTAGCATTGTCTCTTCTCTCTTTTTCTCTCATTTTTTGGGCCTTCTTTTTTTATGGCCTTTCTTTTTTTCCGTCCGGAGTCTCATCCCGACTTGTGGGGAATCATAGTCTCCATCATCCTTTCCTCACTTGGGTCAATGCTCTAATAATGATGATCATCACACTTTTATTTACTTGCAACTCGGTACTTAGAACAAAATATGACTCTATACGAATGCCTCCGGCGGTGTACCGGGATGTGCAATAACTCATGCATGACATGTATGAAAGAACTATGAATGGTGGCTTTGCCAAAAATACGATGTCAACTACATGATCATGCAAAGCAATATGACAATGATGTAACGTGTCATAACGAACGAAACGGTGGTAAGTTGCATGGCAATATATCTCGGAATGGCTATGGAAATGTCATAATAGGTAGGTATGGTGGCTGTTTTGAGGAAGGTATATGGTGGGTTTATGGTACCGGCGAAATTTGCGCGGTACTAGAGAGGCTAGCAATGGTGGAAGGGTGAGAGTGCGTATAATCCATGGACTCAACATTAGTCATAAAGAACTCATATACTTATATCAAAAATCTATTAGTTATTGAAACAAAGTACTACACGCATGCTCCTAGGGGGATATATTGGTAGGAAAAGACCATCGCTCGTCCCCGATTGCCACTCATAAGGAAGACAATCAATAAATAAATCATGCTCCAACTTCATCACATAACAGTTCACCATACGTGCATGCTACGGGAATCACAAACTTTAAAACAAGTATTTCTCAAATACACAACTACTCAACTAGCATGACTCTAATATCACCATCTTCATATCTCAAAACAATTATCAAGTATCAAACTTCTCATCGTATTTAATGCACTTTTTATGATAGTTTTTATTATACCCATCTTGGATGCCTATCATATTTAGGACCAATTTTATAACCAAAGAAAATTACCATGCTGTTCTAAAGGACTCTCAAAATAATATAAGTTAAGCATGAGAGATCAATAATTTCTATAAAATAAAACCACCGCCGTGCTCTAAAATATATAAGTGAAGCACTTGAGCAAAATTATTTAGCTCAAAAGATATAAGTGAAGCACATAGAGTATTCTAATAAATTCCAATTCATGTGTGTCTCTCCAAAAAGTTGTGTACATTAAGGATGATTGTGGTAAACTAAAAAATCAGAGACTCAAATCATACAAGACGCTCCAAGCAAAACACATATCATGTGGTGAATAAAAATATAGCCTCAAGTAAAGTTACCGATGGAAGAAGACAAAAGAGGGGATGCCTTCTAGGGCATCCCCAAGATTAGGCTTTTGTTTGTCCTTGAATTTTACCTTGGTGTGCCTTAGGCATCCCCAATCTTAGGCTCTTGCCACTCTTTATTCCATAATCCATCAAATCTTTACCCAAAACTTGAAAACTTCACAACACAAAACTCAACAGAAAATCTCATGAGCTCCGTTAGTATATGAAAACAAACCACCACTTAAGGTACTATAATAAACTCATTCTTTATTTATATTGATGTTATACCTACTGTATTCCAACTTCTCTGTGGTTCATACACTCCGATACTAGCCATAGATTCATCAAAATAAGCAAACAACACACGAAAAACAGAATCTGTCAAAAACAGAACAGTCTGTAGTAATATGTAGGTTTAGAATACTTATGTAACCCCAAAAATTCTAAAATAAATTTGTGGACATGAGTAATTTGTCTATTAATCATCTGCAAAAATAATCAACCAAATCACACTCTCCAGTAAAAAATGGCAGCAAATCTCGTGAGCACTAAAGTTTCTCCTTTTTTTTACAGCAAGATTACTAAAACTTCCCCCAAGTCTTCCCAAAGGTTCTACTTGGCACAAACACTAATTAAAAGCATAAAACCACATCTAAACAAAGGCTATATGAATTATTTATTACTAAACAGGAACAAAAAGCAAGAAACAAAAATAAAATTGGGTTGCCTCCCAACAAATGCTATCGTTTAACGCCCCTAGCTAGGCATTAATAATTTCAATGATGCTCACATGAAAGACAAGAATTGTAGCACAAAGAGGGCGTCAAGAAACACGTGAAAATCACATCTAAGTCTAACATACTTCCTATGCATAGGCATCTTAAAGGCAAACAAATTATCATTGCAAGCAAAAACTAGCATATGCAAGGAAGCAGAGAGAAACAATAGCAATCTCAACATAACGAGAGGTAATTTAGTAACATGGAAATTTCTACAATCATATTTTCCTCTCTCATAATAATTACATGTAGGATCATAAGAAAATTTAACAATATAGCTATCACAAAACATATTCTTAACGTGATCCACATGTATGCAAAGTTGACACTCTTCCAAAATAGTGGGATTAACATTAACTAAAGTCATGACCTCTCCAAACCCACTTTTATCGAAAAATTCATAATATTGAACATTCTCCAAATATGCGGGATCTAAAGTTGACAATCTTCCAAACCCACTTTCAATAATATTGCAAACACTATTATCAATCTCATATTCATCATCGGGCTTAAATAAATTTTCAAGATCAAAAGAAGAATCACCCCAATCATGATCATTGCAACAAGTAGAGGACATAGCAAAACTAGCATCCCCAAGCTTAGGGTTTTGCATATTATTAGCACAATTGACATTAATATAATTTATAATAACATCATTGCAATCATGCTTTTCATCGAAGGAACTATCAAGTATGGGTGCAATAGCAACGACCTCATGTTTAACATAAGGAACTATAGCAAATCCATCTTCATAAATATTGGCATCATGGCCACAAGAATAGCAAGCATCAAGTTCATCAAGGGATTTTTCAATCAAATCATCGGAATCTATAGATTCATGCATATCATTATTTTCTTCCAAAGCAACGGTCATTCTTTCAATAAATTCTTTGACATAGACATTATGAGCATAGTTTTCATAGCAATATTTAAGTATGTCAAAATTTTCCGACTCATAGAGAGTAATACCATACTTTCAATTCAAAGAAGCAACTTCATAAGCACCCTTAAAAGCAACAAATTCTTCAATTTGTTCGATATCATAGTAACTATAAACACCCCTTTGCATAAGAAGATAAGATTTCATTATCATTAAACTCACATAGGTAGGGGAGGTGTTTTTTAGGGTTCTTAGAGCAACAAGTAAAATCACAAGTTTCACAAAGATTCCAAGCATAACACAACAATCTGTTTATTTGATCCCATAAGAGTCTTCCTTTTTCAGACAAATGATGACGCACAAAATGAGCATGCTCATCTAAAGATTTCCCATCAACTAGGCTAGTTAGGGTTTCAGCATGAGCGCATAAGGATCAAAGATGATCCAAGTAGAACACTTTAAGTGGATCCATATCAATAGATTTTTAGCAAGCAAAGATGCAAGCAAATAAAAGGCACATGGAAACACAAACAAAAAGACATATGGGAAGAAGGCGGAGAAAAGGCAAAGGTGAAGTGGGGGGAGGAAAACGAGAGGCAAATGGCAAATAATGGAATGCGAGGGATAAGAGTTTGTGATGGGTACTTGGTATGTCTTGACTTGTGGTAGATCTCCCCGGCAACAGCGCCCGAAATCCTTCTTGCTACCTCTTGAGCACTGTGTTGATTTTCCCTTGAAGAGGAAAGGGTGATGTAGCAAAGCAGTGTAAGTATTTCCCTCAGTTTTTGAGAACCAAGGTATCAATCCAGTAGGAGACCACGCGCGAGTCACCTCGTACCTACACAAACAAATAAGAACCTCGCAACCAACGCGATAAAGTGGTTGTCAATCCCTTCACGGCCACTTGCAAGAGTGAGATCTGATAGAGATAATAATAATAAGATAAATATTTTTGGTATTTTTATGATATAAATTGAAAGTAAAGATTGCAAAATAAAATAGATTGGAAACTGGTATGATGGAAAATAGACCCGGGGGCCGTAGGTTTCACTAGTGGCTTCTCTCAAGATAGCATAAGTATTACGGTGGGTGAACAAATTACTGTCGAGCAATTGATAGAATCGAGCATAATTATGAGAATATCTAGGTATGATCATGTATATAGGCATCACGTCCGTGACAAGTAGACCGACTCCTGCCTGCATCTACTACTATTACTCCACACATCGACCGCTATCCAGCATGCATCTAGAGTAGTAAGTTCATAAGAATGGAGTAACGCTTTAAGCAAGATGACATGATGTAGAGGGATAAACTCATGCAATATGATATAAACCCCATCTTTTTATCCTCGATGGCAACAATACAATACGTGTTGTTTCCCCTACTGTCACTGGGATCGAGCACCGCAAGATTGAACCCAAAGCTAAGCACTTCTCCCATTGCAAGAAAGATCAATCTAGTAGGCCAAACCAAACTGATAATTCGAAGAGACTTGCAAAGATAACCAATCATACATAAAATAATTCAAAGAAGATTCAAATATTGTTCATAGATAATCTTGATCATAAACCCACAATTCATTGGATCTCAACAAACACACCGCAAAAGAAGATTACATCAAATAGATACCCAAGAGAATCGAGGAAAACTTTGTATTGAGATCCAAAGATAGAGAAGAAGCCATCTAGCTAATAACTATGGACCCGAAGGTCTGAAGTAAACTACTCACACATCATCGGAGGGGCAATGGAGTTGATGTAGAGGCCCTCCGTGATCAATGCCCCCTCTGGTGGAGCTCCGGAAAAGGCCCCAAGATGGGATCTCTTGGGCATAGAAGGTTGCGGCGGTGGAAATAGGGTTTCGTGGTGCTCCTGGATGTTTCCGGGGTATGTGAACATATATAGGAGGAAGAAGTAGGTCGGTTGAGCCATGAGGGGGGAGGGCGCGCCTAGGGGGGTAGGCGCATCCCCTGCCTCGTGGCCACCTCATTGGTTGCTTGACATCCACTCCAAGTCCTCTGGATCACGTTTGTTCCAAAAATCACGCTCCGGAAGGTTTCATTCCATTTGGACTCCGTTTGATATTCCTTTTCTACGAAACACTGAAATAGGCAAAAAAACAGCAATTTGCACTGGGCCTTGGGTTAATAGGTTAGTCCCAAAATAATATAAAAGTGTAAAATAAAGCCCATTAACATCCAAAACAGATAATATAATAGCATGGAACAATCAAAAATTATAGATACGTTGGAGACGTATCAACATCCCCAAGCTTAATTCATGCTCGTCCTCGAGTAGGTAAATGATAAAAACAGAATTTTTGATGCGGAATGCTTTCTAGAATATTTTTCAATGTATTTTTATCTATTGTGGCATGAATGTTTAGATCTGAAAGATTCAAGATAAAAGTTTATTGTTGACATAAAAATAGTAATACTCCAAGTATGCTAATCAAGCAATTATGTCTTATCAAAATACCATAGCCAAAGAAAACTTATCCCTACAAAGTCATATAGTTTGGCCATGCTTCATTTTCATCACACAAAATGCTCTCATCATGCACAACCCCGATGACAAGCCAAGCAATTGTTTCATACTTAGCCTTTTCAAACTCTTTCAACTTTTACGCAATATATGAGCACGAGTCATGGACATAGCACTATGGGTGGAATATAGAATATGATGATTGAGGTTGTGTGAGAAGACAAAAAGGGGGAAAGTCTCACATTAACGCGGCTAATCAATGGGCTATGGAGATGCCCACCGATCGATGTCAATGCAAGGAGTATGGATTGCCATGCAACGGATGCACTAGAGCTATAAATATATGAAAGCTCATCAAAGAAACTAAGTGGGTGTGCATCCAACTCGCTTGCTCAAGAAGACCTAGGGCATTTGAGGAAGCCCATCATTGCAATATACAAGCCAAGTTCTATAATGAAAAATTCCCACTAGTATATGAAAGTGACAAAATAAGAGACTCTCTATCATGAAGATCATGGTGCTACTTTGAATCACAAGTGTAGAAAAAGGATAGTAACATTGTCCCTTCTCTCTTTTTCTCTCCCTTTTTTTCTTTTTTTTGTTTGGGCCTTCTTTTCTCGTTTTTATGGCCTCTTTTATTATTATTTTATTATTATTTTTTGTTCGGAGTCTCATCCCGACTTGTGGGGGAATCATAATCTCCATCATCCTTTCCTCACATGGGACAATGCTCTAGTGATGATCATCACACTTTTATTTTCTTACAACTCAAGAATTACAACTCGATACTTAGAAAAAAATATGACTCTATGTGAATGCCTCCGGCGGTGTACCGGGATTGCGATGAATCAAGAGTGGCATGTATGAAAAATTAAGCATGGTGGCCTTGCCACAAATACGATGTCAACTACATGATCATGCAAAGCAATATGACAATGATGATGCGTGTCATAATAAATGGAACGGTGGAAAGTTGCATGGCAATATATCTCGGAATGGCTATGTAAATGCCATAATAGGTAGGTATGGTGGCTGTTTTGAGAAAGATATAAGGAGGATTATGTGTGATAGAGCGTATCATATCACGGGGTTTGGATGCACCGGCGAAGTTTGCAACAACTCTCAAGGTGAGAAAGGGCAATGCACGGTACCGAAGAGGCTAGCAATGATGGAAGGGTGAGAGTGTGTATAATCCATGGACTCAACATTAGTCATAAAGAACTCACATACTTATGGCAAAAATCTACAAGTCGTCAAAACCAAGCACTGCGCGCATGGTCCTAGGGGGGTAGATTGGTAGGAAAAGACCATCGCTCGTCCCCAACCGCCACTCATAAGGAAAGCAATCAAAGAACACCCCATGCTTCAGATTTTTCACATAACGTTTACCATGCGTGCATGCTACGGGACTTGCCAACTTCAACACAAGTATTCATCAATTTCACAATTACTCAACTAGCACACCTCTAATATTACCACCTTTATATCTCAAAACAATCTATCAAGCATCCAACTTCTCTTAGCATTTAAAATTTATAACCAAAGTGAATTACCATGCTGTTCTAAAGGACTCTCAAAATGATATAAGTGAAGCATGAGAGATCAATTATTTCTATAAAATAGAACCACCGCCATGCTCTAAAAGATATAAGTGAAGCACTAGAGCAAAAATTATCCAACTCAAAAGATATAAGTGAAGCACATAGAGTATTCTAATAAATTCCAATTCATGTGTGTGTCTCCCAAAAGGTGTGTACAGCAAGGATGATTGTGGTAAACTAAAAAGCAAAGACTCAAATCATACAAGACGCTCCAAGCAAAACACATATCATGTGGCGAATAAAAATATAGCTCCAAGTAAAGTTACCAATGGACAAAGACGAAAGAGGGGATGCCTTCCGGGGCATCCCCAAGCTTAGGCTTTTGGTTCTCCTTGGTTATCCCCAAGCTTAGGCTCTTGCCACCCCTTGTTCCATAATCCATCAAATCTTTACCCAAAACTTGAAAACTTCACAACACAAAACTTAAAAGAAAATCTTCGTGAGCTCCATTAGTAAAAGAAAACAAACCACCACTTCAAGGTACTGTAATGAACTCATTATTTATTTATATTGGTGTTAAACCTACTGTATTCCAACTTTTCTATGGTTCATAAACTCTATTACTAGCCATATATTCATCAAAATAAGAAAACAACACACGAAAAATAGAATCTGTCAAGTCTGTAGTAATCTGTAGGTTTCGAATACTTCTGGAACCCCAAAAATTCTAAAATAAATTTATGAACATGAGGAATTTATATATTAATCATATTCAAAAAGAATTAACTAAATAGAACTCTCTGGTAAAAAATTGCAGCAAATCTCGTGAGCGCTAAAGTTTCTGTTTTTTAAAGCAAGACCGGAAAGACTTTCCCCAAGTCTTCCCAACGGTTCTACTTGGCACAAACACTAATTAAACACAAAAAACACAAAAAAAACAGATTTTAGATAAATTATTTATTACTAAACAGAACCAAAAAGCAAGAAACAAAAAATAAAATTGGGTTGCCTCCCAACAAGCGCTATCGTTTAACGCCCCTAGCTAGGCATAAAAGCAAGGATAGATCTAGGTATTATCATCTTTGGTATGCAATCCATAAGTGGCTCTCATAACATATTCATAAGGTAATTTAATTTTCTTTCTAGGAAAGTGTTCCATTCCCTTCCTTAATGGAAATTGGAATCTAATATTCCCTTCCTTCATATCAATAATTGCACCAATCATTCTAAGGAAAGGTCTACCAAGAATAATAGGACATGTTGGATTGCAATCTATATCAAGAACAATGAAATCTACGAGCACATAGTTCCTATTTGCAACAATAAGAACATCATTAATTCTTCCCATAGGTTTCTTAATGGTGGAATCCGCAAGATGCAAGTTTAAAGAACAATCATCAAATTCATGGAAACCTAACAAATCACACAAGGTTTTAGGAATCGTGGAAACACTAGCATCCAAATCACATAAAGCAAAGCATTCATGATCTTTAATCTTAATTTTAATAGTACGTTCCCATTCATCATAAAGTTTTCTAGGGATAGAAACTTCCAACTCAAGTTTTTCTTCATAAGATTGCATTAAAGCATCAACGATATGTTTAGTAAAGGCTTTATTTTGGCTATAAGTATGCGGAGAATGTAGCACGGATTGCAACAAGGAAATACAATATATTAAAGAACAATTATCATAATTAAATTCCTTGAAATCCAAGATAGTGGGTTCATTTCTATTTAAAGTTTTGACCTCTCCAATCCCACTTTTATCAATTTTTGCATCAAGATCTAAAAACTCTGAATCATTGGGACGCCTTCTAACTAAAGTTGACTCATCCCCAGTCCCATCATTATCAAGATTCATATTGCAAAACAAAGATTTAATGGGGGACACATCAATAACTTTTAGATCTTCATCCTTATTATCATGGAAACTAGAAGAACACGCTTTTATGAAGCAATCTTTTTTAGCACGCATCCTAGCGGTTCTTTCTTTGCACTCATCAATGAAAATTATCATGGCTTTGAGAGACTCATTGATATCATGCTTAGGTGTAATAGATCTAAGTTTCAAAGAATCAACATCAAGAGAAATTCTATCTACGTTCCTAGCCAACTCATCAATCTTAAGCAATTTTTCTTCAATCCAAGCATCGAAACTCTTTTGTGAACTAATAAATTCTTTAATACTAGATTAAAATCAGAGGGCATCTTATTATAATTTCCATAAGAATTGTTGTAGGAATTACCATAATTATTAGAGGAATTACTAGGAAACGGCCTAGAATTAAAATTACCTCTATACGCGTTGTTACCAAAATTGTTCCTACCAACAAAATTCACATCCATAGATTCATTATTATTCTCAATTAAAGTAGACAAAGGCATATCATTGGTATCAGTAGGAGTACTCTTATTAGCAAACAATTTGATAAGTTCATCCATCTTTCCACTCAAAACATTAATCTCTTCAATTGCATGCACCCTTTTACTAGTAGATCTTTCAGTGTGCCATTGAGAATAATTAACCATAATATTATCTAGGAGTTTGGTAGCTTCTCCTAAAGTGATTTTCATAAAAGTGCCTCCCGCGGCCGAATCTAAAAGATTTCTGGAAGCAAAATTCAATCCGGCATAAATTTTTTGTATAATCATCCATAAATTCAAACCATGTGTAGGGCAATTGCGTATCATTAATTTCATCATCTCCCAAGATTGTGCAACATGCTCATGATCAAGTTGCTTAAAATTCATAATATCATCTCTAAGAGAGATGATCTTAGCGGTAGGAAAAATACTTAGAGATAAAAGCATCTTTGCACTTATTCAATGAATCAATACTATTTTAGGCAAAGACGAAAACCAAGCTTTAGCACGATCTCTAAGCGAAAACGAAAATAACTTAAGTTTAACAATATCATTATCCACATCTTTCTTCTTTTGCATATCACACAAATCAACAAAGTTGTTTAGATGGGTAGCGGCATCTTCACTAGGAAGGCCAGAAAAGGGATCTTTCATGACAAGATTCAGCAAAGCAGTATTAATTTCACAAGATTCAGCATCGGTAAGAGGAGCAATCGGAGTGATAATAAAATCATTATTGTTGGTATTGGCAAAGTCACACAATTTAGTATTATCTTGAGCCATCGTGACAAGCAAGCAATCCAACACACAAGCAAACAAGCTAAGAAAAAGCGAGCGGAAAGAGAGGGCGAAAGGAAAAGAGGGCGAATAAAATGGCAAGGGTGAAGTGGGGGAGAGGAAAACGAGAGGAAAATGGCAAATAATGTAATGCGAAGGATAAGAGTTGTGATGGGTACTTGGTATATCTTGACTTGGCGTAGATCTCCCCGGCAACGGCGCCAGAAATCCTTCTTGCTACCTCTTGAGCATGCGTTGGTTTTCCCTTGAAGAGGAAAGGGTGATGCAGCAAAGCAGCGTAAGTATTTCCCTCAGTTTTTGAGAACCAAGGTATCAATTCAGTAGGAGACCACGTGCGAGTCACCTCATACCTACACAAACAAATAAGAACCTCGCAACCAATGCGATAAAGGGGTTGTCAATCCCTTCATGGCCACTTGCAAGAGTGAGATGTGATAAAGATAATAATAATAAGATAAATATTTTTGGTATTTTTATGATATAAATTGAAAGTAAAGATTGCAAAATAAAATAGATTGGAAACTTGTATGATGGAAAATAGACCCAGGGGCCGTAGGTTTCACTAGTGGCTTCTCTCAAGATAGCATAAGTATTATGGTGGGTGGACAAATTACTGTCGAGCAATTGATAGAATCGAGTATAGTTATGAGAATATCTAGGTATGATCATGTATATAGGCATCACGTCCGTGACGAGTAGACTGACTCCTGCCTGCATCTACTACTATTACTTCACACATCGACCGCTATCCAGCATGCATCTAGAGTATTAAGTTCATAAGAATGGAGTAACGCTTTAAGCAAGATGACATGATGTAGAGGGATAAACTCATGCAATATGATATAAACCCCATCTTTTTATCCTCGATGGCAACAATACAATACGTGTCGTTTCCCCTACTGTCACTGGGATCAAGCACTGCAAGATTGAACCCAAAGCTAAGCACTTCTCTCATTGCAAGAAAGATCAATCTAGTAGGCCAAACCAAACTGATAATTCGAAGAGACTTGCAAAGATAACCAATCATACATAAAAGAATTCAGAGAAGATTCAAATATTGTTCATAGATAATCTTGATCATAAACCCACAATTCATCGGATCTCGACAAACACACCGCAAAAGAAGATTATATCGAATAGATCTCCAAGAGAATCAAGGAGAACTTTGTATTGAGATCCAAAGAGAGAGAAGAATCCATATAGCTAATAACTATGGACCAGAAGGTCTGAAGTAAACTACTCACACATCATCGGAGGGGCCATGGAGTTGATGTAGAGGCCCTCCGTGATCAATGCCCCCTCCGGCGGAGCTCCGGAAAAGGCCCCAAGATGGGATCTCTTGGGTACAGAAGGTTGTAGCGGTGGAAATAGGGTTTCGTGGTGCTCCTGAATGTTTTTGGGGTATGCGAACATATATAGGAGGAAGAAGTAGGTCGGTTGAGCCATGAGGGGCTCACGAGGGGGGAGGGCACGCCCAGGGCGGTAGGCGCGCCCTCCTGCCTCGTGGCCACCTTGTTGGTTGCTTGACATCCACTCCAAGTCCTCTGGATCACGTTTGTTCCAAAAATCACGCTCCCGAAGGTTTCATTCCGTTTGGACTCCGTTTGATATTCCTTTTCTGCGGAACACTGAAATAGGCAAAAAAACAGCAATTTGCATTAGGCCTTGGGTTGATAGGTTAGTCCCAAAAATAATATAAAAGTGTAAAATAAAGCCCATTAACGTCCAAAACAGATAATATAATAGCATGGAACAATCAAAAATTATAGATACGTTGGAGACGTATAAGGCAACGTTTTGCACTCAACACTCGTGCACAGAGAGATTATGGACTTTCGAGTAGTCGCCAACACTGTTTTGCTAACATAGCAAGGTAATATTGTGTAGGTCTCTGAACCCCAAGCCCTCATCTTCTTTGGTACACACATCTTTCACCTTGCAAACCAGTGCATCTTTTCTCTTCCCCATCTTCACACCAGAAGCCCAAAATTTTATCAGTAATTGATTTACATATTCCCTTTGGCAATTTGAAAATTGACATAGCATAGTAAGTGGTTCTTGTGCTACATATTTAAACAAAATCTCCTTACCTTGCATAGAGAGAACTTTTTTCTTCCACCCTTTAAGCCGTTGGCAAAATCTGTCGATAAGATGTTGTAAATAGTAGCTCATGTCCGCTCCAACCGTGGTAGGTGTTGGAAATATGCCCTAGAGGCAATAATAAAAGCATTATTATTATATTTCCTTGTTCATGATAATTGTCTTTATTCATGCTATAATTGTGTTATCCGGAAATCGTAATACATGTGTGAATAACAGACACCAACATGTCCCTAGTGAGCCTCTAGTTGACTAGCTCGTTGATCAACAGATAGTCATGGTTTCCTGACTATGGACACTGGATGTCATTGATAACGAGATCACATCATTGGGAGAATGATGTGATGGACAAGACCCAATCCTAAACATAGCACAAGATCGTATAGTTCGTTTGCTAGAGTTTTCCAATGTCAAAGTATCTTTTCCTTAGACCATGAGATCGTGTAACTCCCGGATACCGTAGGAGTGCTTTGGGTATGCCAAACGTCACAACGTAACTGGGTGACTATAAAGGTAGACTACGGGTATCTCCGAAAGTGTCTGTTGGGCGACATGGATCAAGACTGGGATTTGTCACTCCGTATGACGGAGAGGTATCACTGGGCCCACTCGGTAATGCATCATCATAATGAGCTCAGAGTGACCAAGTGTCTGGTCACGGGATCATGCATTATGGTACGAGTAAAGTGACTTGCCGGTAACGAGATTGAACGAGGTATCGGGATACCGACGATCGAATCTCGGGCAAGTAACATATCGATAGACAAAGGGAATAGCGTACGGGATTGATTAAATCCTCGACATCGTGGTTCATCCGATGAGATCATCGTGGAGCATGTGGGAGCCAACATGGGTATCCAGATCCCGCTGTTGGTTATTGACCGGAGAGTCGTCTCGGTCATGTCTGCTTGTCTCCCGAACCCGTAGGGTCTACACACTTAAGGTTCGGTGACGCTAGGGTTATGAAGATATGTATATGCAGAAACCCGAATGTTGTTCGGAGTCCCGGATGAGATCCCGGACATCACGAGGAGTTCCGGAATGGTCCGGAGGTAAAGAATAATATATAGGAAGTGCTGTTTCGGGCATCGGGACAAGTTTCGGGGTTATCGGTATTTTACCGGGACCACCGGAAGGGTCCCGGGGGTCCACCGGGTGGGGCCACCTGTCCCGGGGGGCACATGGGCTGAAATAGGAGGGAACCCAGCCCATAGTGGGCTGGGGCGCCACCCCCTATAGGCCCATGCGCCTAGGGTTCCACCAAGGAGGAGTCCTTGTGGTGGAAGGCACCCCTAGGTGCCTTGGGGGGGAGGGAAACCTCCCCTAGGCCGCCGCCCCCCTTAGTAGATCTCATCTACTAGGGCCGGCCACCCCCTTGGCACCCCTATATATAGTGGGGGAGAGGAGGGACTTCATACACCAGCCCCTGGCGCCTCCATCTCCCCCCGTTACGTCTCTCCCTCGTAGTCTCGGCGAAGCCCTGCTGCTGTGACGCCCTGCATCCACCACCACGCCGTCGTGCTGCTGGATCTTCATCAACCTCTCCTTCCCCCTTGCTGGATCAAGAAGGAGGAGACGTCTCCCGTCCCGTACGTGTGTTGAACGCGGAGGTGCCGTCCGTTCGGCGCTGGTCATCGGTGATTTGGATCACGTCGAGTACGACTACATCATCACCGTTCTTTTGAACGCTTCCGTGCGCGATCTACAAAGGTATGTAGATGCATCTAATCACTCGTTGCTAGATGAACTCCTAGATGATCTTGGTGAAACGAGTAG
>NC_041390.1:542748687-542760858 GCF_002162155.2 Triticum dicoccoides
GGACCAACCTTACACGTACGCTTACGTGAGACCGGTTCCACCGACTAACATGCACTAGTTGCATAAGGTGGCTGGCGGGTGTCTGTCTCTCCTACTTTAGTTGGAGCGGAATCGATGAACAGGGTCCTTATGAAGGGTAAATAGAAGTTGACAAATCACGTTGTGGCTTTAACGTAGGTAAGAAAATGTTCTTGCTAGAACCCTAATTCAGCCACGTAAAACTTGCAACAACAATTAGAGGACGTCTAACTTGTTTTTGCAGCAAGTGGTTTGTGATATGATATGGCCAAAGTTGTGATGAATGATGAATGATCTATATGTGATGTATGAGATGTTCATGCTATTGTAATAGGAATCACGACTTGCATGTCGATGAGTATGACAACCGGCAGGAGCCATAGGAGTTGTCTTTATTCTTTTATATGACCTGCGTGTCATCAAGAAACGCCATGTAAATTACTTTACTTTATTGCTAAACGCGTTAGCCATAGTAGTAGAAGTAATAGTTGGCGAGCAACTTCATGGAGACACGATGATGGAGATCATGATGATGGAGATCATGGTGTCAAGCCGGTGACAAGATGATCTTGGAGCCCCAAGATGGAGATCAAAGGAGCTATGTGATAATGGCCATATCATGTCACGTTTATTATTTGATTGCATGTGATGTTTATCATGTTTTGCATCTTGTTTACTTAGAACGACGGTAGTAAATAAGATGATCCCTCACAATAATTTCAAGAAGTGTTCCCCCTAACTGTGCACCGTTGCGACAGTTCGCTGTTTCAAAACACCACGTGATGATCGGGTGTTTTATTCAGACGTTCACATACAACGGGTGTAAGACAGATTTACACATGCAAACACTTAGGTTGACTTGACGAGCCTAGCATGTACAGACATGGCCTCGGAACACAGAAGACCGAAAGGTCGAGCATGAGTCGTATAGTAGATACGATCAACATGAAGATGTTCACCGACGTTGACTAGTCCGTCTCACGTGATGATCGGACACGGTCTAGTTAAACTCGGATCATGTAATACTTAGATGACTGGAGGGATGTCTAATCTAAGTGGGAGTTCACTAATAATTTGATTAGTTGAACTTAATTATCATGAACTTAGTCTAAAATCTTTGCAATATGTCTTGTAGATCAAATGGACAACGTAGTCCTCAACTTCAACGCGTTCCTAGAGAAAACTAAGCTGAAAGACGATGGCAGCAACTATACGGACTGGGTCCGGAACCTGAGGATCACCCTCATAGCTGCCAAGAAAGATTATGTCCTACAAGCACCGCTTGGTGACGCACCCGTTCTCCCTGCAGAACAAGATGTTATGAACACTTGGCAGGCACGTTCCGATGACTACTCCCTCGTTCAGTGCGGCATGCTTTACAGCCTAGAGCCGGGGCTCCAAAAGCGTTTTGAGAGACATGGAGCATATGAGATGTTCGAAGAGCTGAAAATGGTTTTCCAAGCTCATGCCCGGGTCGAGAGATATGAAGTCTCCGACAAATTCTTCAGCTGTAAGATGGAGGAAAACAGTTCTGTCAGTGAGCACATACTCACTATGTCTGGGTTGCATAACCGCTTGACTCAGCTGGGAGTTAATCTCCCGGATGATGCGGTCATTGACAGAATCCTCCAGTCGCTTCCACCAAGCTACAAGAGCTTTGTGATGAACTTCAATATGCAGGGGATGGAAAAGACCATTCCTGAAGTATTTGCTATGCTGGAATCAGCAGAGGTAGAAGTCAGGAAGGAACATCAAGTGTTGATGGTCAATAAAACCACTAAGTTCAAGAAAGGCAAGGGTAAAAAGAACTTCAAGAAGGACGGCAAGGAGGTTGCCGCGCCCGGCAAGCAAGCTGCCGGGAAGAAGCCAAAGAATGGACCCAAGCCCGAGACTGAGTGCTTTTATTGCAAGGGAAGCGGTCACTGGAAGCGGAACTGCCCTAAGTACTTAGCGGATAAGAAGGCCGGCAAAACAAAAGGTATATGTGATATACATGTAATTGATGTGTACCTTACTAGTGCCCGTAGTAGCTCCTGGGTATTTGATACCGGTGCAGTTGCTCACATTTGTAACTCAAAGCAGGGGCTGCGGAATAAGCGGAAACTGGCAAAGGACGAGGTGACGATGCGCGTCGGGAATGGTTCCAAGGTCAATGTGATCGCTATCGGCACGCTACCTCTGCATCTCCCTTCGGGATTAGTTTTAAACCTTAATAATTGTTATTTAGTGCCAGCTTTGAGCATGAACATTGTATCGGGATCTCGTTTAATTCGAGATGGCTACTCTTTTAAATCTGAGAATAATGGTTGTTCCATTTTTATGAGAGATATGTTTTATGGTCATGCTCCTATGGTGAATGGTTTATTCTTAATGAATCTCGAACGTGATGCTACACATGTTCATAATGTGAGTACAAAAAAAAAGCAAGGTTGATAATGATAGTCCCACATACCTGTGGCACTGCCGCCTTGGTCACATAGGTGTCAAACGCATGAAGAAGCTCCATGCTGATGGACTTTTAGAGTCTCTTGATTATGAATCATTTGACACATGCGAACCATGCCTTATGGGTAAAATGACCAAGACTCCGTTCTCAGGAACAATGGAGCAAGCAACCGACTTATTGGAGATCATACATACTGATGTGTGCGGTCCAATGAGTGTTGAGGCTCGCGGTGGCTATCGTTATGTTCTCACCCTCACTGATGATTTAAGTAGGTATGGGTATATCTACTTAATGAAACACAAGTCTGAAACCTTTGAAAAGTTCAAGGAATTTCAGAGTGAGGTTGAAAATCAACGTGACAGGAAAATCAAGTTTCTACGATCAGATCGTGGAGGAGAATACTTGAGTCACGAGTTTGGCACACACTTAAGAAAATGTGGAATAGTTTCACAACTCACGCCGCCTGGAACACCTCAGCGTAATGGTGTGTCTGAACGTCGTAATCGCACTCTGTTAGATATGGTGCGATCTATGATGTCTCTTACCGATTTACCGCTTTCTTTTTGGGGCTATGCTTTAGAGACTGCCGCATTCACTTTAAATAGGGCTCCGTCGAAATCCGTTGAGACGACACCGTATGAATTATGGTTTGGGAAGAAACCTAAGCTGTCGTTTCTAAAAGTTTGGGGATGCGATGCTTATGTCAAGAAACTTCAACCTGAAAAGCTTGAACCCAAGTCGGAAAAATGCGTCTTCATAGGATACCCAAAAGAAACTATTGGGTACACCTTCTACCTCAGATCCGAAGGCAAGATCTTTGTTGCCAAGAATGGGTCCTTTCTGGAGAAAGAGTTTCTCTCGAAAGAAGTAAGTGGGAGGAAAGTAGAGCTTGATGAAGTATTACCTCTTGAAACGGAAAATGGCGCAACTCAAGAAAGTGTTCCTGAGGTGCCTGCACCGACTAGAGAGGAAGTTAATGATAATGATCAAGATACTTCTGATCAAGCCCCTACTGAAATTCGAAGGTCCACAAGGACACGTTCCGCACCAGAGTGGTACGGCAACCCTGTCTTGGAAATCATGCTGTTAGACAACGGTGAACCTTCGAACTATGAAGAAGCGATGGCTGGCCCGGATTCCGACAAATGGCTAGAAGCCATGAAATCCGAGATAGGATCCATGTATGAAAACAAAGTATGGACTTTGACTGACTTGCCCGTTGAGCGGCGAGCCATAGAAAATAAATGGATCTTTAGGAGGAAGACAGACGCGGATGGTAATGTGACCATCTATAAAGCTCGGCTTGTCGCTAAGGGTTATCGACAAGTTCAAGGGGTTGACTACGATGAGACTTTCTCACCGGTAGCGAAGCTGAAGTCCGTCCGAATCATGTTAGCAATTTCCGCATTCTATGATTACGAAATATGGCAAATGGACGTCAAAACGGCATTCCTTAATGGTTTCCTTAAGGAAGAATTGTATATGATGCAGCCGGAAGGTTTTGTCGATCCTAAGAATGCTGACAAAGTGTGCAAGCTCCAACGCTCGATTTATGGGCTGGTGCAAGCATCTCGGAGTTGGAACATTCGCTTTGATGATATGATCAAAGCGTTTGGGTTTACACAGACTTATGGAGAAGCCTGCGTTTACAAGAAAGTGAGTGGGAGCTCTGTAGCATTTCTCATATTATATGTAGATGACATACTTTTGACAGGAAATGATATAGAACTCTTGGACAGCATCAAGGCCTACTTGAATAAAAGTTTTTCAATGAAGGACCTTGGAGAAGCTGCTTATATATTAGGCATCAAAATCTATAGAGATAGATCGAGACGCCTCATAGGTCTTTCACAAAGCACATACCTTGATAAGATATTGAAGAAGTTCAATATGGATCAATCCAAGAAGGGGTTCTTGCCTGTGTTACAAGGTATGAAATTGAGCTCAGCTCAATGTCCGACCACGGCAGAAGATATAGAAGAGATGAGCGTCATCCCCTATGCCTCAGCCATAGGTTCTATTATGTATGCCATGCTGTGTACCAGACCTGATGTTAACCTTGCCGTAAGTTTGGTAGGAAGGTAACAAAGTAATCCCGGCAAGGAACACTGGACAGCGGTCAAGAATATCCTGAAGTACCTGAAAAGGACTAAGGAAATGTTTCTCGTTTATGGAGGTGACGAAGAGCTCGTCGTAAAGGGTTACGTCGACGCTAGCTTCGACACAGATCTGGATGACTCTAAGTCACAAACTGGATACGTGTATATTTTGAATGGTGGGGCAGTAAGCTGGTGCAGTTGCAAGCAAAGCGTCGTGGCGGGATCTACATGTGAAGCAGAGTACATGGCAGCCTCGG
Source organism: Triticum dicoccoides (assembly GCF_002162155.2). Classification (NCBI taxonomy): domain Eukaryota; kingdom Viridiplantae; phylum Streptophyta; class Magnoliopsida; order Poales; family Poaceae; genus Triticum; species Triticum dicoccoides. The sequence continues at coordinate 542,753,508 of NC_041390.1, forward strand.
AGGCAGCACATGAAGCAATATGGGTGAAGGAGTTCATCACCGACCTAGGAGTCATACCCAATGCGTCGGGGCCGATCAAGCTCTTCTGTGACAACACTGGAGCTATTGCACTTGCCAAGGAGCCCAGGTTTCACAAGAAGACAAGGCACATCAAGCGTCGCTTCAACTCCATTCGGGAAAATGTTCAAGATGGAGACATAGAGATTTGTAAAGTACATACGGACCTGAATATAGCAGATCCGTTGACTAAACCTCTCCCTAGAGCAAAACATGATCAACACCAGAATTCTATGGGTGTTCGATTCGTCACAATGTAACTAGATTATTGACTCTAGTGCAAGTGGGAGACTGTTGGAAATATGCCCTAGAGGCAATAATAAAAGCATTATTATTATATTTCCTTGTTCATGATAATTGTCTTTATTCATGCTATAATTGTGTTATCCGGAAATCGTAATACATGTGTGAATAACAGACACCAACATGTCCCTAGTGAGCCTCTAGTTGACTAGCTCGTTGATCAACAGATAGTCATGGTTTCCTGACTATGGACACTGGATGTCATTGATAACAAGATCACATCATTGGGAGAATGATGTGATGGACAAGACCCAATCCTAAACATAGCACAAGATCGTATAGTTCGTTTGCTAGAGTTTTCCAATGTCAAAGTATCTTTTCCTTAGACCATGAGATCGTGTAACTCCCGGATACCGTAGGAGTGCTTTGGGTATGCCAAACGTCACAACGTAACTGGGTGACTATAAAGGTAGACTACGGGTATCTCCGAAAGTGTCTGTTGGGCGACATGGATCAAGACTGGGATTTGTCACTCCGTATGACGGAGAGGTATCACTGGGCCCACTCGGTAATGCATCATCATAATGAGCTCAGAGTGACCAAGTGTCTGGTCACGGGATCATGCATTACGGTACGAGTAAAGTGACTTGCCGGTAACGAGATTGAACGAGGTATCGGGATACCGACGATCGAATCTCGGGCAAGTAACATATCGATTGACAAAGGGAATAGCGTACGGGATTGATTAAATCCTCGGCATCGTGGTTCATCCGATGAGATCATCGTGGAGCATGTGGGAGCCAACATGGGTATCCAGATCCCGCTGTTGGTTATTGACCGGAGAGTCGTCTCGGTCATGTCTGCTTGTCTCCCGAACCCGTAGGGTCTACACACTTAAGGTTCGGTGACGCTAGGGTTATGAAGATATGTATATGCAGAAACCCGAATGTTGTTCGGAGTCCCGGATGAGATCCCGGACGTCACGAGGAGTTCCGGAATGGTCCGGAGGTAAAGAATTATATATAGGAAGTGCTGTTTCGGGCATCGGGACAAGTTTCGGGGTTATCGGTATTGTACCGGGACCACCGGAAGGGTCCCGGGGGTCCACCGGGTGGGGCCACCTGTCCCGGGGGGCCACATGGGCTGAAATAGGAGGGAACCCAGCCCATAGTGGGCTGGGGCGCCAACCCCTATAGGCCCATGCACCTAGGGTTCCACCAAGGAGGAGTCCTTGTGGTGGAAGGCACCCCTAGGTGCCTTGGGGGGGAGGGAAACCTCCCCTAGGCCGCCGCCCCCCTTAGTAGATCTCATCTACTAGGGCCGGCCACCCCCTTGGCACCCCTATATATAGTGGGGGAGAGGAGGGACTTCATACACCAGCCCCTGGCGCCTCCATCTCCCCCCGTTACGTCTCTCCCTCGTAGTCTCGGCGAAGCCCTGCTGCTGTGACGCCCTGCACCCACCACCACGCCGTCGTGCTGCTGGATCTTCATCAACCTCTCCTTCCCCCTTGCTGGATCAAGAAGGAGGAGACGTCTCCCGTCCCGTACGTGTGTTGAACGCGGAGGTGCCGTCCGTTCGGCGCTGGTCATCGGTGATTTGGATCACGTCGAGTACGACTACATCATCACCGTTCTTTTGAACGCTTCCGTGCGCGATCTACAAAGGTATGTAGATGCATCTAATCACTCGTTGCTAGATGAACTCCTAGATGATCTTGGTGAAACGAGTAGGAAAATTTTTGTTTTCTGCAACGTTCCCCAACAATAGGCAGGCCCAAAAGTGCAACTAATCCCTGGGTGGTTTTGGTAATTAATCACAACATGCACATCATTGAACTAATACCTATTGAAGGATTATTTCAGGAAAGTTCAATGTAGGTATGACAAGAACATGTGAATATTGACCCCTCAAAATGCAAAGGATATGCATTGGCAAAAGTTTCAAGACCTTACATTTTTGGTTGCATGATCAAAGATCACATTGAGTCCATAGGAAAGCCAATACTATTACAAGGGGATGGGGTTTTGATCATGAGTAATTTGCTCAAGTGCTTGAAAATATTGCCCCATAACCCTCAACCACACCCTCACATTCCAATATGTCCAAAACCCTAAAGTTCATCTCGGTCACACCGATACACATTCATCTGGATCGACCGAGATACACTTGACAGAGTCATTGCGTAAACCCTAGAAAGTCGGTCTCACTGAGATGGCATTCGGTCCCACCGAAGTGCACTAGCAAACTTTCTATAACCCATCGACTTCATTTCGGAATTACCGAGTGAAACCGATCGGAATTACCGAAACGCTAATAGTTCTTAGGTCATCTCAAATCGGTCCCACCGACTGGATTCATCTGGTCCCACCGAAACATTCGAAATTCAAACCTTTCGCACTAATCGGTCTCACCGAATTTTACATTCGGTCCCTCCGAGTTGTGCATAAAGGTGTGTAGCAGTTAGATTTTTGGCGAAGGCTATATATACCCCACCCACACCACTTACTCTCAGAGAGTGCAACCAGGACGAAGCCACCACTTCCCATATCCATTTTCTAATAGAACCACCTACACTTGTGTTGATATCAAGGGATTCCACCCGAACCATTTGATCCTTGATTTCTAGCACCGTTGAGTCGCTTTTCACTCCAATCTTTCTCTCATCACCATGCCAAATCTGTGACAGAGTGATTGAGTGTTAAGGAGACTATATTTTGAAGCACAAGAGCAAGGAATTCATCATCAACAACAACATCTATTAGCTTTTGGAGAGTGGTGTCTCCTAGATTGGTTAGGTGCCACTTAGGAGCCTCCAAATCATGTGGAGTTGAACCAAGAGTTTGTAAGGGCAAGGAGATTGACTACTTTGTGAAGATCTACCCCCGAGTGAGTCTAGTCCTTCATGGACGTAAGTTATGACGGCATAGATAAGGTTGCTTCTTCGTTCCTTTGTGGGTGGATCCCTCCGTGAACTTGTGTAGTCGTGACCCTCTGTGGGTTGAATTCCTCATCAACATGGGTGTACGATAGCACCACCTATCTGAACCACGCCAAAAATTACCGTGTCTTTATTGCGTTTGATTTCTCCGATCCCCTTCTTTATGTTCATGTGCAAAGTCTTTACTTTCCGTTGCCCACTATCTAGACTTGCATGTGTAGGGTGTTGCTTAACTTGTGTGAATTGCTAAAACTTGTCAAGAACTAAAATTGGAAAAATGTTAAGTTTTATTTGGTCAAGTAATCTAATCACGCCCCTCTAGACCTACCCGCGATCTTACAAGTGGTATCGGAGCATTGGTCTCCATTGCATTGGTTTAACCACCAAAGAGAGCATGGTGTCTGGTGAGGGAAATTACCGTCATAGAAGACCATATGTTGATGGTAGAAACTTTGCTAGTTGGAAACATAAAATAAAAATGCATATTCTTGGTCATGACCCGGCGTTTGGGTCGTTGTTCGTGTGGTTTGCTAGGTGAATTCTTTAAGGACGAAAAAGAGCCGGATCGTGAAGCAACCGCGGAAGAGTTGAAAATGTTGCAATACAACGATCAAGATTGTATTATATTAAAAAAATGTGAAAATGATAAATCACGAGACTCTTGAACTTTGACTTTATCAAGCACACAATCAAGGTTGGTTTTGCTAAACAATTTCACCTGAACGACAATGTCAAATATCAAGTGTAATTGATCTAACAAATTGACCCCCTATTCCCCAATGTAGCATCGCAAAGGTGGATCGTGCCGGCAATAGAGTGGCCCATGAGATTGCTAAACATGATTTAGTTTCTAGACTAGAGTGCTTGTTGGGGCTGTTCCGTCATGAAGAATTTTGTCACGGATGATAGTATCATCGTTTCTTAATCAACGTATGGTGATTTTTTCCAAAAAGAGTCCAAACTGTATAGATCCTGAAACTATTGAACTTTGACTTTATTATTACGCACACATTCAAGTAAGGATGGTTTTGGTAAACGACTTCAAACAATGCCAAATAAGTGCAACTGATACAACGAATTGACATGTTAATCCAGTGACAATTCCTCTTCATGGGGACGCATGCATGTGCCCTGTGGCGTGCAACACCATCGTCTCCACGGTGAGCCCCGGCCCGAAGGTCATCACCACACCCCACTCCGGCGCGCCGCCGACCCCTTCCTGCTCCCTAAGCCTCCGGCGCAGCTCGTCGAGGACAAATATAATCGTCACGCCGAACATGTTGCCGTAGTCGCTTAGCACCCGGCGGCTCGCCGCCAGCTTCTCCGGCTCGAGCTGGAGCACGGTGTCAATGCGGTCCAGTATGGCAGACGACCCGGGGTGCACCGCCCAGAAGAGGTCGTTCCATTTCGCGCCGACGCCGAGCGGCTCCAGCGAGTCGTGGAGGCACCGCTCGACGTTGTCGCCGATGAACACCGGGACCTCCCTCGTGGAGATGTTGCCGCCGAACCCGCCCTTGGTGATGTGCATGGTGATGGCGTCGCCGGAGTCCGGGATCACCGTCTGCGCGGCGGACACCATCTCAGCGGGTCGGCGCCGACGACGACGGCGCCCGCGCCGTCGCCGAAGAGCCCCTGGTGGATGAGCCTCTCGAAGGAGCCCTCCTTGGGCCCGTTGAACAGCATGAGGGTGAGCTCGGCGCAGACCACGAGGACGCGCGCGCCGCGGTTGTTCTCGGCGAGGTCCTTGGCGAGGCGCAGCGCGGCGGAGCCGGCGAAGCAGCCGTTGAGGTAGAGCATGGTGCGGCGCACGGTGGGGCGGAGCCCGAGGAGCGCGATGAGGCGGAAGTCGACGCCCGGGATGTGGGCGCCGGAGTTCGTGGTGACAACGAGGTGGGTGATGTCGGCGGCCGGCCGGCCCCACTCGGCGATGGCCTTCTTAGAGGCCTCCGCGGCCAGCTCCGGGACGGCGGTGGCGACGATGTCCAGCCGGGCGTCCAGGGACGCCGCCTCGTCGTCGAGGAACTCCGGGTGGGCGCGGAGCAGCTCCTCCGTGTGGTGGAGGTAGCGTCTCTCAACGCCTAGCTTCTGAACTGTGCTCGACACATGCCAACCAAACAAACAGTTAGCTAATGGACCGATCAAACACGTACGTCCTAGATGGAAGATGACCAAGAAAGCTGGGCTGGAGCTTGCAGCATGATGCGCGCTTACAGACTCTCTTGAACTTGCCCTTGAGGGCGGTGAGGTGGTCGCTGTTGGTGGCGCGGAAGTAGAAGTCGGGGAACTCGTCCTGGGGCACGCAGTGCGCCGGGTTGGCCGTGCCGATGGCGAGCACGGCCGCCGGCCCGTCGGCGCGCTGCGCGCGACAGATCTCGCGCACGCTGGGGGTGGCTGCCGGAAGACTTCCCATGCTGATGCTGGTTGCCAAAACTGAACTCTCTCACCCCTAGCCGGTTTCCACGACGGAGGCAACTTTCCGCTGTCTATTTCTCTTTCCCTTTCTTGCCTAGTATGTTTCCACGATGGAGTTCTGCCTGTATATATATAGTACTGCTACGTACCGCATTTGGTTGTAGCATTGTGCTCCGTAGCCCGTCAAGACCGCTTTGCACGGGGAGATAACGATGATTGAAGAGGTCCAGTATACCTTTGCGGCGCCCGCCAGCGCACCGGAAATTGGCGTTTTGCAAGAGCGGAAGCGTACTGTGGGACTTCCGTCATGGTCCGGCAATCGACGTTTGACACGGCTCCATTGCCATTCTTGGCATTGACTTTCCTCCATGGGACTGGGCCTGGTCCTCTGGAAGTAGTTAATGGCGTTCTTCGGTTAGTGAGTATGATATGCCCGGCGGCTATGGATGCATGCTACTAGTAGTATTATTAGGAGGGCAACAGGAAATCAATTGATTAACTCATACCTTCCGCTGACTTGTGGCTCATGTATGATGCCTCCGAGACTCCGAGTCAAATGTGACCTCTAAGACAATGAAACTGCTGCATTGTGAACGTAGATAGGGGGTTCCTCTTGTCTCGCAGGGAATAGTCGCTGGAGATGGAGGGCACCCGACGGAAACGAAGGGAGGAGTTTAAAAAAAAAAACAAGACCAACCCAGACTAGACTAGCTTGTTAGCATTTTTTTATATAAAAAAAAACTCCGTGAGCACCAAGCGTCCGAGCCAAGACTCGAACCCTAGTGGGCTGGCTGCGAACTCCCGTGCCTTGCTAACTGAGCTACGCTCCGTTCTCACAAAGGAAGAAGTCTCGATCGACCAGGTTTCAATGTACATCTGTTTCCTCTGGATACAACATGAAATCAATTGATTACTAATATCTTTTGGTCAAAGACATTGACCCATATGATGTGTAAATCTCAAATGTGACTGGACGAAGTCCATGTGCCAAGCCATGGATCTCGGCGGGCCTTTGCAAGTCGTGGAAGAAAGGGTGCAAGGCGCAATTTCTTTTATTCTTTTGTGTGAGAAAAGACATCGAAAGGACATCTCGTATTCAATACTATTTATTAAGGAAAACAGTAGACAAAACCACCGAAGGACAAACAAGACACAAAACAAACTGTAAAAAAATACATTAAAAATCATATTGTACAGCTTCTTCCTTCGCTGGCTCGTCATCCACTGAAGCTTGAAAAATGCGCTGAACATGCAGTAAAGCATAGGGACACCTGCAAACGTCATCGTCACACAAGACTTTGAAGACCGCAATAGTCACTCACCGTGAACAACTAGATTTAGTAGTCCTTGAAGAAACATTGGTTGGGGCAGCACCCTACGCAGCTTAGGCTTTCAATCCTTCACCATCAATCCAGAGGGGTGTAGAAACCAGACTTTGACGTGGAGTTATGAAAAGGTCGAAGTCGCCGCACCAATAACCAGCTAGTTTCCCTTGATAGACACACCAGCTACCAAGTTCCAAAGGGAACCGACAAATCTGGAGATACCTACCCTTTACAGAACCTTCGTTGTCGCCGAATTGGACGCCATCAAGGTAGGAGAGGACGGAAACACCTTATTCCAACGTGTCATCGCCACTAGCTCGCCGCCACTTCGCAAACGTTGCTAGGGAAACAAAAACCAAAAAATTAAACATGA
>NC_041390.1:542760968-542761475 GCF_002162155.2 Triticum dicoccoides
AGCATGAGGGGAACCCTAGGAGGTGGCTATTTCTCTTGTGAGAGACATGTGCAAGTTGATAGCACTGTACAAATAAACGTCCGTCCCGAGCTTACAGCGAGTGTCCAAGCTTACTTTGCGGTCTGTGCAACTACTTTTGGGCATCACAAATAACACCCTCAACTCCCATTTTGATCAGTCGAGCATTCCTATTTTAAGTTATGTAGCCAACATCATTTTCTTGTAAGTTGAGCTACCTTTTTGAAAGTAAGGCTATATATTTAAGGAGTATTATTTACCTTTGTTGCTTGGTTTTGTATCAGAATGAGCTATGGTCAACTACAACTCTACAAGTTGCTTGACTGGTCTATGAAAAAAGTAGTTTTTTGGTGTATCACGGCTAGAGATATCTCCAATATGCATGCTTGTGTTTTCTCCCTTTATTTTTATGTGTTGGAGCTTCTATAAATATATCAGCCTATTATTCTCTATGTTTGCAATTAGCTATTTTGTCAAAAGTAAAGATTG
>NC_041390.1:542761670-542780269 GCF_002162155.2 Triticum dicoccoides
GAGCCATCAGTTCAAGTGCTAAGACTTTTGTTTCATGTGATTTGTAGGTTTGTCTCCAAAAAAAAAAAATTGTGATTTGTAGGTGGACAAAGGAGGAAACAATATTGTTTCATAACCTCCGATTCAATACTTAACTTTGCAGACTAGTGGTTTCTTTAATGAAAATCAATGGAATGGCCTGTTGTTTTTTCAAAAAAAAAAAAAAAACTCTGGTTCGACAATACAAGTGCTCTACCCGCCTGGTCTTTCTGAAGTTCCTGGCTCCGAGCGTGTCTTCGGAAACCAGCCGAACATCTTGGGTAGTTTATAGTTGTACCATCAGGTCAATGTACACTGAACCATAGCTGTGCTATGAGTCTATCACAACCAATTCGGTAAGAGGCTCAGACAACTTTAGTTCAAGACCACCCTTCCAGGTAACAGAATAACATTAGTAAGGTTAAAACTTCCAAGTTTGATCAAATTCTCAGCAGTATGTAAAGTTAACGGTCCACTCAGATTATTAGCGACATACAAACTTCTTTTTTTACACGACCGAGAAACAAATCACATGTAAGTACCGAACTATACTGAGCCGTCGATTTCCCTCAGAATTTTTGCAGCATCTTCCGGGAAAACTGGGTTTATGTGGCACCCGCTTCCTATCTCAAATCCACCGATTACACTCAACTGTGGCACTATTTGGAGGAACCAATGTGTGTAAGGTAGACAAGATGAGGAAAGTCCAAACGGTGCGCTGTGGATCATATAGTTGAATGGGGAGTCATTGAGTTGCTTACACAACTTCTGAAGCATGCTTTTCAACAGGCCCGCAAGATCCAATACCTGTGGACAACATAGCAATCATTTTATGCAATAAAAAGGGCAATGAGCACAGCCAGGTGGCAGGAGAAGCTGTGTAGTCTATGAAATTTATTTTCCTACTTCAGGCTATTACACTTCCATTTCTGCAGACGAATGTGATTTGAACTAGTATGGTTTATACAACAATGGAAGACCAAACAGATTCAGGAAAAAATTATACCTTATCCTGATCTGTTTCATGGAAGTAGGAGCTATGTTGCCGAGGAACGATCCATATCTCAAATGGATAAGAAGCTGCAAAAGGGACAAATGCAGAAAAATTGTGCGTCTCACTGACCAAGATATCCTTGGACACAACCGCACAGAGGCTGCACTTTCCTGACCTCTCAAAGACCTCCTTCATGCAGTTAAGCCGGGAGGTAACAGATGGAGGGACAAAAGGAGTTCCCAGCATCTGGCTGTGTGAGTGTGCCATTGAAGCTCCGGCAGATGCCCCCTGGTTCTTGAACACCTATGAAATTCCAAAAATGGACAATTTTCAGCACATTAAGAGGAATTTAGCAACTATTTGGTCGAGCTACAGTAAAGGATGTAACTCAAGTAGCTAATTATACATAGAAATAAGGGCATGTACAATGGTGCTATCTTAGGAGTGCCACGTAGGATTAATGATGAGGTGGAGGAGAGAGAACTTATAAGAAAAGGCTTGTTAAGAGAAGACAAGAGATGATCTCTTAGCACAATATGTCTCACCACGTTTTTAGGAATTGCTAGTTATTGAAGATAAGGCTAAGAGATGACCCATTGTAGACTCTTTTTTTGTCATCTCTAAATTACATGCAAAATTTAAGATAAGACTATCTTATCAACCATTGTACATGCCCTAAGGGCTCTTACATGCTGGTAATTTTTACAGTACCACAGCAGCACCAACAAATAGACAGTGAAATATGAATTTGAGAACAAAAACCGGACATCTTTTAAGTACCGATGCATGAGCAAGAGTTGGAGCCACCTCAGGACTACCTTAATGTAAGGAACCCAATTGTTGGATTGGGATCGCACAAGAGGATTGGGTAAATTGGGGAAGGGGATGAGATGAGTCTTGGGGAGAAAGTAGGTAAGAAGAAGCAGAGACGTGAGAGAGCAGATGATACTCATTTCATGCCTCGATCGATACAGGGGTTAAGTGTTAAATACATCCTCCACACACACACAGGACCTTGGCCACATACGGCACTAGCCTCATGGGCTACAGCCCACACACATGCCAGGTCCACCGCACTCGTCAGGGTGCCGGTGTGGCCTTAATTAATAAGCAGGTTTCATTCGTATTTGAGTTCAAGTGATGCTGTACAGAAGATGAAACATTTAAGTCTTACAAAAAGCCAATAATATTTGAGAAATGAAGGTAAGAGTTTAGCATGGTTCTCTAGCAAAGTAACAATATAGCCTCCAGCTTAGCACATTCGTCCTCATTTTAAGAATCAAACGCAAGGAGAAATTCATCCAGCTACACCTGTGCACCAATTATAGTTTTGCATTTACTGGTGACAGCCACCATTGATGGTGTGTTAACTTTGCACATACTCGGCATTCGTCTTTCAATACACAATAAAAAGAATTTATATGCGTTTTACAGAAAGAGATGCACAAATAGTAAACAGCATATGCATGTATATAAGACTACGCGACCGCCCCCTCCCCCCTTGCAGCGGCGGGGGCGCCCTAACCGCGGTCGCCGGGGGGCCTCCCCGACCCTCCCGCCACCTCACCGTCATCGGAGAAGCGGCCGGCGAAGCCCGAGCCGGCTCCCAGGATGGTGGCAGCAGGGCGCCTCTTCTGGCTCCGGCGTCCAGCCTGTCTGCTGGCCGCCGGCCGCCGCGCCCTGCGCCGGAGCCACTCCGTCGGCCTTAACCCTCCCCACCCCGGCCCACTTCCCCTTGCCCAAAAAATGATTTGGCAAGTAATTAAAAATGATAGAGACAAGTGGAGTGACATAATATGTCACCATCACATAGCGCTCCCTAACAAAATGACTCTACAAAGTAATAAATGAAGTTATTTATGTTATCACACATACCACTATGGAATTAGTAACATAGACTAGTAACATATGCGTGTTACTAGTCTAAATTAGCTCACCACTATGACCAGCCTAATATATATAAATAATTGCATACAAATAAGTAATATTTTTATATGTGCAGAGTTAGGGACTATAACGAAGCGTTTAAACAACTTATGCAATACAAGAACTTCAATACCAATGCATGAGCATTTAACTTCCATAGCAACGCACGAGTACTTAGCTAGTGTAACTATGATCAAAGAGTTGAAACAAGCCACTGAAGTATTGACATTACCTTACCAATAACTGCCATTTCTTCAAATCAGCTTAGGGGTTCCTATAAGCACAGATATGTTGTGTTGCAGTGCAATAAAGAGAGCTGAGTATGAGAGCAACACACTGAGTGAAAATTGCACTATTTGTCGGGCTGATTAGACATGTTGATTGAAAATAGTGCAGTTTTTCACTATTTGTCAATCAACACGCGCAATTTCGTCTAGCGTGGCGATGGCAGTGATGACATTCAGGCGGGCCACTCCCTCATGAATTGGAAAACTGTGTGTCGGCCAAAGGGACTGGGTGGTCTGGGTATTGCCGACATAGACAGATTTGGCAGGGCCTTGCATTTGCGATGGGCTTGGTTGCAATGGACCGACCCTGACCGCCCATGGGTGGGCTACTTCCTTGCGACAAATATGGATCTCTTCTGGGCTTCTACTACCAACACCTTTGGAAATGGGCAGAGGGCTTTATTCTGGCATGATAATTGGAGCAGACATGGGCAGCTGAAGCATGTGATGCCTGCCTTTTCAAAATTGCTACTAGAAGGAATAGATCTGGTCCACCCATGCTGAGCCAAAATGCAAACTCTTCTCCTGGCTTGCTCTCCACGGCAGGAGTCTCACAGCCAACATATTGGCGGTTAAGGGATGGCCTCACGACCCCCATTGCCCATTGTCAGCTTTGCCTTCAGGCCCCGGAGACTGCAGCCCAACTTTGTAAGGATTGTCCTTTTGCGGTCACGGCCTGGAATCATATTAAGTCCTTATCTGGGGAGGCAACCACGACTACCCTAACTCTCCCGAACCCTGGGGGCATCTCGGACTGGTGGGATGGCATGCTTTCAGTGGAGTCCAAGGAATCGCGACCCCGCCACACTATTTGGAACCTGTGGAAGGAGAGGAACCGTCGTATCTTCAGTGGCACACGCCTAAGCCACCTCGAGGTGGCATCTCTGGCTTTTGAGGACATAAAAGCAACGGGAAATGGCGTTTGCCAGGCAACCGCCAAGTGAGGGCATAGACTAGTCGAGTTTTTTTTTCCTTATTTGGTGGTTTCAGCACGTGTTCCCCTCAAAAACGCGTCAAACCACGTTGTACATGGGTTACCTTATTACTTCTTCTATATCAAAAAGGCAGTGCTCCTGCTGGTTCCTCAAAAAAAAAGTCTAATCTTATGGAAATGCATAAAGAAAACAAAACAGAACAGACAGGATTCGAAATTTGTTGTTCAGCTTCCAGTTAGAAAGTGCATACTCTTGTCCATTTCTGTAGTAGTACCAAAAAGGTTTTGACAAAAACATCAGGCCCACAGAAAGTCCCCCAGAATACAAAACAATCTACAGCCTTAACCTCCAAACTAAGCATACATACTGGGCTATTACTCTTGAACTGCGCTGCCAAAAGGCACATGTATGCACCATGTATACAAAACAATCTACAGCCTAACCTCCAAACTAAGCATACACATACTGGACTATTAGCTCTTGCACTGCGCTGCTAGTTAGACTGCGGCTCACCGTTGCAAGGATTGTCCTTTTGCGGTCGTAGCCTGGAATCATATTAAGTCCTTGTCTGGGGAGGCAACTACGACTACCCTAACTCTCCCGAACCCTGGGGGCGTCTCCAACTGGTGGGATTGCATGCTTTCAATGGAATCGGGGGAGTCGCGGTCCCGCCACAGTGGGCACCTTCTCTACACTATTTGGAACCTGTGGAAGGAGAGGAACCATCGTATCTTCAATGGCACACGCCTAACCCACCTCGAGGTGGCATCTCTGGCTTTTGGGGACATAAAGCAACGGGAAATGGTGCCAGCCAATCGCCAAGTGAGGGCATAGGTTAGTCGAGTTTTTCCTTATTTGGGGGTTTCGGCACGTACCCCTCAAAAAAGTGTCAAACCACTTTGTACATGGGTTACCCTCTTCCTTCTTCTATATGAAAAGGCAGTGCGCCTGCTGGTTCTCAAAAAAAGAAGAAACATGTCTAGTCTTATGCAAATGCATAAAGAAAACAGAACAGAACAGAATAGAGAGGATTTGAAATTTGTTGTTCGGATTCCAGTTAGAAAGTGCATGAGTGTTGTCCATTTCTGTAATAATACCAAAAAGGTTTTGACATAAACATCAGGTCCACAGAAAGTACCCCCGAATACAAAACAATCTATGGCCTGACCTCCAAACTAAGCATACATACTGGGCTATTAGCATTTGAACTGCGCTGCCAAAAGGCACATGTATGCATAATCCGTGAAACAAAACAGATCAGATGACACAGGAATTATCACATACCTTTTTGTCAATAATACTGTATGATTACTCCGACCACCACACAAAACATTGGTACATTGTACGGAGAACAAACAAGAAACCGTAGGACTGCACACATATCTCAGTTCACCATAATATCTAGGAAAGTCTACTTTTGGTTGTCAACTATTGCATCGGTTTGATTTCACACCCAACTCCTAAATCGTATAGTTCGTACCCTAAACTATCAAAACTAGAGTTTCCTTGACACCCATTGTCATCTAAGAATTTTTTTTTTTTTGTTCTACTAACTTCTAGTCTCTAGATAGCAACTGCCAAGGGGCTAGGAGCACCTTCTAAAGACATTTGCATTGTTTGTTTGCAATTCCTCTATGACCTATCGAGATGGCATTTTGCACTACGAAGTTTTACCAATTGTCAAATAATATACACCCAGGTATCGGACCTAGCTATCTAAGAAGAAGGGCTGAACTTAAAAAAGAGAAGTACCTGAACATACTTCACCGCTGGGTGCTCAGCCAGCTGCTGCACCCGACGCGCGTACGCAAGCAGGACGTCGCGGACCCCCTCCGCCTCCAGATCCCAGAGCCGCACTTCATGGTGCGGCGTCTCGATGACCACGTCGTGGAACCCGAACCCCCTCACGGCGCATTCCCCCGCGCCGACGGGCTCCTCGTCCTCCGGTGCGGGCGGCGCCGCCTCGCGCCGCAGCGCTGGGAAGAGGTTCTCGATCACGCGGATCCGCCACGACGGCGACTCGTCGGGAGCCGGCACACGGAATATCTCCGGCGCGCACTCGGACTCGCGGCCGAGGCAGAAGGGGCAGGACGGCTTGGGGGCGCCGTCGTCGGGGCCGGGGCTAGGGTTTGCCGGGCCGTGGGACTTGAGGTCGGTGGGGCGACGGGAGCGCGCCGGCGAGAAAATCACCCACCGCGCGAACACGGCGTCGCGGTGCGCCTCGGAGGTTCTAGAAGCTTCCGCCATTGACTTTCAGTGCCCGCTGGAGTGGACGACGCTTGGGGCGAGTTCTTTTGGATGATGAGCACCGACGTTCGTCTTCGGTGGATTTTGTCCGTTTGGGCAGAACAACGGGGTGTTCGATCATTTCGGTGGATGCGTTGACCATGCATCCAACACAGTCTGGTCCGTCATAGCCGGCTGAAGGTCTAGTCATTATTTTTTGAACTAAAATTAGACATAGCAAATAGTTTTATAATCAAATAGATTCACATGTGAATGAAAACATTCAAATAGTTTTATAACCTAATCAAAATTGTCTTGAATAGATGAAAAAGAAAATGAAGCGATACATCGAAAGTGCCTTGGAGCACCCGGCGACTACGCCCATTGAAATTGCTCCCATTCAATCGCATTGGAATCTCATCCACTATATTAGGGTAGTGTGTATTAGATGAATCTGCATCATGTATAGCTCTCCGGTATTTTCATATCAAATGATGAAACAACTGTTCTCTCTGACATGCATGTGCACTCCACGCGCTATCTGCCTTAACGACCAACACCCACCAACCCAGCATCAAATTCAATGCACCCCGCTCCTCATCCTCCCATCGTTGCCCTTCTTCCTCAGGAAATGCGATTCTTCCCATCCATCCTTCTTCAAAATCCTCTTCTACAGCTCTTGCCTCTTCTTTCCAAACTTCTACTTGCCACGTGGAATAAAACTAGAATGAACTAGGAAGATTGTGTCCGCCCTAGCCGTCATTCGAGCTTGCCGCGTTCTGTGCCTCCATGGCCGGTGACACCACGTCCGCCATGACCGCCGACACCAAGTCATGCGTTCTGGAGGCCAGCTCAATGTGTGTGGAGAAAGCAAGGAGGAAGACGATGCGCAAATCTAGATAGCCATCGTTGTCTGTGTTTGACGCGTTCAGGGCACCGCGTCTGCCTGGGCGCTGACTCATGTTCTCCGTTCCCGCGGCCAGCGATAACATCAACGTCGGGAAAAGCTTCATAGCATATGTTGTTCGCCTCCTAGTCATCCCCGCCGCCGTCAAGCTCTGGATGGCCATGCCCCACCTCAACAACAGTGTCATGTATGTCGTGCTCGCCCTGGTCAAGGTCGTGAGCTTCATGCTCATAGTCACCGTCCTAGACCTGAGCTTGCGCGTGGCCGGCGTCCTCCGAGTCTCCGATCGCCTTATACATTATTTAATATGTTATTGTCTCATGGTGGAGCGGCACCGGCGACACCGCGTATGCCCGGCCGCCGGCACCATGGCCTGCCTTCCTGAACACTACATCCAAGCATGATAAGAACTGGCCGCTTCCCACAGCTGCCATCTTCCGCGTCCGTGCCTCCGTCGCCATCAAGCCCGACATGGACGTGCTCCTCCTCACCCATTGTGTTCTATATGTCGTGCTCATGGTGAAGGACATGGGCTTCTTCCTCATGGCCGGCTTCCTTGACCCGAGCTTGTACAAACGTATTGCTCGCATCTGACAAAAGACAGTTGGGGGTGAAATTAATGTGATTCTTTGTTCATACGCAATATGCTTCTCGTATTGGATGGAAGCAAACTTACACTACATTAACTGCATCCATCCCGAGATAGTAATGGATGTATGGATTACAGGGAGTGGAGCCTCCGTGTGCTCCTAGTACGCCTCCAGCGATACATCTACTAGTTGTCAATGTGAGTCCATATGTGCTCAACCAAGTCATCTTGGAGCTGCATATGAGTATTCCGGTCACGCATTTCACGATGAAATTGGGTGAACTGTTCAAATGTTGTCGGTATTTGGCACTCAAGCTTAACATTTTCATCCTGAAAATCAAACCTTGGTCGTAGATGTTGTCATCACACTTATCCTCCATGATCATGTTATGCATGATCACACAAGCAAATCCTTGGTCGCCCAAGAATTGAGCGGCACAACCGCTAACACGTGCAGTACAACAGGAGCACGAAACACAAGTAAGACCAAAACTACCATAACTTTCGCAAACAAACTCAGAAATCAACGAACTCAAACTTGTTGGGTATATTAAGAACCAGCAATAGAGAAAATACCAAAAATAGAAGGTGGGAACCCTTGCTCAAATAAGGACCTGGAAAATATCCAACACCGAAAACGAAATAGAGGATGCATATGAAATCAGTTTTCGATGAACTTGAGCTAGTCATGAAGATAACCACAAGCTCTGAAACTCACATAGAGAAAAGCAAATAAGAATCAAGAAAGATGATGCCAAGGATGCAAAAGTTTGAACTCTATACGAACAATATGATTAGGCTACTCACTCGAGAGCCCTCCCTTGATAATACGACTATCATTCCTGTAACCCAGTCCCTAGTTGACACCATGAGGCCGGTAAAATAGAAAACCTATCAAGGTTACCTTTGCCTTGCACATGGTCCATTTGAGCTAAATGATGACGATATTGACCTCCTCAAGTTGGACCACCTTTCTTGTTTGCGATGACTCGATGAAGACTACTGAACTGCTCCCTCATACTCCATTATGGGTGAGCCTCTCTTCAGCATACCTTTACATGTCCATTATCATTAGAATGGACGGTAAACTTCAAGCATGTGATCTCTTGGTGATGCTCCAGTTGAACTTGCACAATGCAACCTTGATGACGATTACCACTTGATGTCATCCTCCATGGGTTATATGAGATCTTCCTTTTGATGTAAGCTCATGGAAACATGCCTAACCCCACCAAGAAACCTCACATAGATCATGGGTTAGTACACAGAGCGCAATGGACAATGCTTACCATACCAAGAGATCGCTTGATCCCACTCGGTACATCTTCTACGCTTTGTGTGTTGATAAATTTGAATCCACTCTTAGCTTTTAGTCTTGATCAACCTTGTATCTTATCTTCTCTCTTCATTAAGATGATGTCTTGAAGGTAGACATGAATGTTCACACAATCTTCTTCTTCAAGACATGCTTGCAATAGGTTCAAACTCTCACATGACCGATCTTTGGATAACTCCTTGAAAAACACATAATCTTCTATATTCGACCTTGAAGCCAACATATGATCTTCAAGCATTGCCTATGGATAAACCCTTTGAGTAACATTCAAAGCAACCAAACATAGGAATTTCCATCGATTACCAAAACCAAACATGGGAGCGCCATGCTCTTGCACACTCCTGTGCTAGCAGGGCGGTTGAACTGGCGCTTGTACCGCCCCAACCACTACTCGGGGGTGATTTCGCTTGGTGTTGGGCACAGTACTCGAGCGGCTGTGCAACGGTTGTTCCAACTATTCCCTAGTAATTGGTACAACCGGTGGTCAGGGTGGTTGTACCATTATGTCCATTGCAACTAGGGTTTGCTTCCTGGAGCGGTTGTACCGCTCGCCCGAGCGATTGTACCGCTCACCTGAGCGATTGTACCGCTCCAGTACTTTTTCCCGCGTAACGGTTATAATTAAGGTGGGACTATTTAAGGAGGTGGTTCTTCCACCTCCCACCTATCTCTAGCCTCCCTCTCTTGTCCATTAATGTCCTAAGCTTCATTTTGCCTGATCTCCTACTCTAGCCAACCAAACTTGTTGATTTGCAAGGGATTGAGGGAGGAGACCTAGATCTACACTTCCACCAAAGAAAATTTGATTCCCCTATACATTTTTTGTGGGTCTTCCTACTCTAAGCGTGTTTGGACAGCCTAGACGGAAGAGGTCATTTCAGAGCCACATTCTGTTGTGGTGAATCTTCATGGCGGTGTTGGGAGCTTCCAATTAAGTTGTGGTGAGATGCCCAACCTTGTTTGTAAATGTCCCGGTTGTCGCCTTGAAGACATCACTAGTGGATTCGTGGCACCTTGCATTGTGAGAATGCGTGAGAAGAATAGATAGAGTCCTTGGGACGCTTGGGGAGCATTGTGCCTCAGCACCCCTTCAACAGAGACGTACCTCCCCCAAAGGATAAAACTTCGGAAACACATCCACATCTTCATCGTCTTCACTTGCGGTTACATCTTACCTTTGCTTGTACTTGTTATGTGTTGTATTTGACAGATAGCTTGTTCATCTAGTTGCATATATAGACAACATATTTTATTGCCGAGCCTAAAATTTGGGAACAAAGTTAAAAAAAATTGTTAGTCACCTATTCAACCCCCTTCTAATCGACCATACCGATCCTTTCACCAAGCATCTTATTAAACCCATGTGTGTTTCTGCCTTCTCTCTTCCTAATCTAGATCGGTACCCCGCTAGGTTGTTCTTTCTCTATTTTCTTCACGCAATTTTTTGTGTTGGTTCCATGGAGTGTCGCGGTGCTGCTAGATCGGTACGCGTGGTGCGTGGATACCTTGGAGGCGTTGTCTACTTTGACACTAGATCCACATATCATTCTGGAAAAAAAAACTCTACGTATGGGAGGTATAACCAACCTACGGGAAACGGCAAGCTTCACTGACATCTTCCTCTTCCACAATATTGATTGTTTGTGAGATCGTAGTTACTTGTACGTCCATAGTGATCTTGGAATTTTCACGCGCGACATAAAAAAATACTGTGTAGCACGTTCCCCTAACATGGGGCACCCCAGGTACTCCTCTAACCCATGTTTTCCCAACTTGAAACTTCATGAACATATTTTATTTATTTGTCCCCGCAAAATATTATTTCTACAAATTTTAAAAGTATGCAAAAAAAAAACTGGCACTTGACACCGGATTAATATATAGCAAAAATTATAGATGCGTTTGAGATGTTGTCAATTGCTTATAATATTAGCCCTGGCTTATAAAATTATAGCAAACATATTCCTGGAACTCCACCTTTCTTATCTCCGATGAAAATGTACAAAACTGAAAACCGAAACCTATTACTACTCCCCGCAATGGATTTGGAGAAGTGCCTATGAGGATACACACACAAAAAAATTGTTGGCTCGTTCAACATGACAAAGTTAACACTAGAAATCTCCTCTAGAAAAAAATCCTTTCATCTACCCAAGACGATAGATACAATGGTGAAAGCAGAGCATCAATGGTGATATATACAATTTCTGATTTCTTCAACACCATGTATCAGTTGGTCCACGTGCTTTATTTATGGAGTGTGGCGAGATTAAGATTTGACTGGATACATCTTCATTTGACATTTATCTGCTGTTCCTTTTCATATGCTCTATAACCTCTCTTTTTTAAACTATATGCACTATAACCTTAACCTACATGTCAACCGTCAAAGTGAATGGATTCGAAACTACGAAGAAGCAATGAAATGCAACAACTCTTTTTTGAACAATTTCGTAAGCATATCTTCCCCTCCACACCAATCACGAGTTTTCTAAATATTTTGCTTTCATAAATGTATCATTCAGCGGGATAACTTCGTTGTTTAAAAAAAAGCTATTGCCGGTTTGGCCTTGTACTAACCGCTTTTGGCACTTCTTCTATGAAATGATGATACACCTTTTCATGATGTATTCTAGGGAGAAAAAAACAGACAAACAGGCTTTGAGCAGTATTCCTCTTACGTTTTTCTTCGCTTTTTGAATTTGCAAGGATCAGCACACTTCTGCGACCTAATTAACCCACTTTTACGCTCCCTTTTGTTGTTTCCGAAATTGTTTGGTTTATGATCCTGATTGAGGTAATATTACCGGAAGTCATAAAACTTGTGCTCGATGTTCAGTTTGGTGCTAGAAGTTTGAAAATACAGATTTGTGGTCACTTAACTTGACATTGCGTGCAAATACGGTCACAAAATAAGCATGCGAACATATGGCCCCACCGGTCAGTGAGTGGTGGCCCTCGGCTCACTCATTTTTATACAAAACACCCTCACACTTTTTTATTTGCAGAAAAAGACATCCACAGTACTGCATATAGGCACGAAAATTAAGACAACAAATAGGTGAGGCTGGAGTCGAACCAGCTACCAATGTTTACAGCACAAGCCACTCATGCCAAACCACTCTTCACGTCCGCATGTCAACTACTGATAGCAAAGCTTAGATGTATTGAAAGCGGAACTTAAATGACATTTATTTTTCACGTCCATCAACAGTGGGTCCCACCTGTCATTACACAGTGAAAATTAACAGGAAAAAGTGTGGCCAGGACGCGGCTAATCTGCACCCGAGCTCATATGCTCCCGCATGAACAATAAAATCGAAAAAATTCAAAAAAAATCAAAAAATTCCAAATTTTTTTGAGAGAAACATTGACAAAAGTTCTAAGTGCCTGCAAAAATTCGTTATGAAATCATATTCCTAGAAGGCGTGGCAAAAAAAACAAAAATAGTACTCTGAAAAAGCTACTTTCAAATGCATTTTGAATCACTGAATTTGTTTTTTTGCCACGCCTTACAGGAATGTGATTTCATGATGAATTTTTGCAGGCACTTAGAACTTTTGTCAATGTTTCTCTCAAAAAAAATTAGAATTTTTTGATTTTTTTTCCATTTTACTGTTCATGCGGGAGCATATGAGCTCGGGTGCAGAATGGACTTTTCGGGCCACCAGCTCTCAAACAAACAACAACCAAAGGTTAGCACACAAGACGTTCTAGTCACTACAACCTGCACATATACACGTCTACAATGAATTAGTAGTCTTAATATACTAAAAAATTGTAGATAGTATGTCAATTATAATTTCAGTAACAAAAATGACATCTAGATATTCATGTGTTAAAAATTTCATGTAATATTTAAAATATTAATATATTTAAATAATATTTATGTATTATAAAATGTTTGTACATTTAAAATAACACAAGTATTTCCAAAATTAGAATTCAAAATATTATTTTAATTATACAAACATTTCAGTAACTATTCTCACATTTGTATAGTTCAATGTTTGTATAATTAAAAATATTCATAAATTTAAAATGAAAAATGTTGATATGAATATTCAATTGTGTCTAATATTTAAATTATATAATTTATTTAATATAAGTCATGAGTAAAAGTGGGTATAATATTCTTAGAACATTCCTTTTTTTTCGCAAAAGATATGCATCTTGTGTGTACAGCCAGCCAGAGTGACAGAGGAAGCGAGAACAAATTTCCATGCATAGGGGCTTGATTGTTGAGATGTCACTCAGTTTTACCGCTCTGTCAAACCGTCCTAATGTGCAGTTAGTATCACTCTCATTGTTTTATTGCTCCACTTGTAAGTACTGTGTTGATGGCATTTTATGTTGATCTTAATGCGTTCAACCTACCTGAACATGGCTTCTCGTCCTGCTTGATGGAATCAACTGTAGCAGTGCGAGCCTCTACATGTTTCAGGTAAAAAAAAGGCGGGTAAAAGCTTAAATGGGCTGCAGATGTACACCCACTGCTCATAGTAGATGTGAAAAAATGAATGTCATTTAAGCTCCACGCCCACCTCAAGAGAAAACAAGCTCCACGTTCAATACATCTAAAGTTTGCTATCCGTGCTTGATGTGCGAACAGGGAAGGGTAGTTGCCTAAAGCGGCTTGCGTCTTGAACATCGGTCGCCGGTTCGACTCGGGGGTCCCCTATTCTTGTGTTAATTTTCGTATCTATATGCAGTACAGTGGTCGGCTTTTTTTGCAAATAAAAAAAGTGAGGCCTTGTTTGATAACAAAGTATTTTCTATGTATTTCACGAATATTACAGTTTTTCAGATTACCGCAGTTTTATTTACAATGAGCTGTTTGGTTGTCCCTATGAACTGTGATTTTAATACTACAATATTTGTCAAAACACTGTTTTTCTCTGTTTTATAAAAAGAACCCAGAACCTGTTTATTAAAAACAGAGCAGACGAAAAGAACGACGTCGCACGTCGTCAACTTCTTCCCTGCTGATGACTCGCCTCCCTCTACAAAAATTATTCACGGCCGCCGCCCTGTGCTCTTTGTAGATGCCGCCGCGCGTCGTTCAGCTACGCTCGTGTTAGGATGGACAACTCACTCCTGTTGCATGTAGACCTCTCTCCATGGCTCGTCGTTGTCCCATCTGCTACACGTGCAGCTCCGCCGTAGATGCGGAAGGAGGCCAAGCAGCCAGTCCTCGTGCAGCTCTGCCGCTTGGTGCCGCCGGCTACGCGGTGCTGCCGAGTGATTTTTTTGGTCACGGCCGTTCAGCGGAGTTCTCAGTGCAAGCTTTCTTTCTTATGCATGCTGATGGTAACAGGCTGCTCTATGGCCATGTGCATGGCCGTTCTTTGGCCAATCACTTCGTTGCATGCAACGGCTAGCTTCGCTGGAAAAGCAGACGTGTTTGCACTGTTAAGGCTGCAACTGATTTTACGTCGCTGCGTCAAACATGTCCTGTGTATTGTCAATACTACAAAATACTCTGTTTTCTCAAAACCACGGTATATTATACCTACATGCAAAATTACTGTAGTTTATTGATACTTCAGTTTTTACAATACTTTACTATCAAACATTACCTGAGTGTGTTTTGTGCAAAAATGAGTCGGTCATGCGCCATCACTCACTGAGAGGTGAGGCCATACACCCTGATAAGTCCGTATGCGTATTTTGTGACTGTATTTGTATGTGATGTCAAGTTAAGTGACTGTAAATCCGTATTTCAAAGTTCTAGCATCAAACTAAACTTCAACCATAGGTTCTATGACTTCCGGTGATATTACCTCATCCAAATTTGATCGCAACTGTGCAGTATGCACTTCCTTCCGGCAACACCCGGTCAGTGCTCGTTGGGAAGTCCAGTGTATTTGTTTTGCAAGTTCATTGAAGTCCGTGGAAGAGGTTTTATTGACACAAACAGTTCTGAACTAACAGAATGCATGTGAGCGATCACAGCAACAACTGCGGCAGATCCACAACAATATCTTTCGTTTTAGGCCCTCTTTGATTCGCAGGATTTTCAAAACGTAGGAATAGGAAAAGTATAGGGTTGGAGTGGCATGCACATATGAATCCTACAGGATTAGCATGGAATGTTTGATGGCACAGAAAAAGCAAAGGAATTGTAAAAAGAGGTTGGAGTAGATGTTAGATTTCCTATGAAATGTAGTACAAAAGATTCCATAGGAAAATTTCCTATGGGATCCAATCCTATGAATCAAACGACCAACATAGGAAAAATTCTTAAGGGTTTCAATCCTCCAGAAATCCTATAGAATTCCTTTGAATCAAAGGAGCCCTTACACTCTAGGCTCAGCAAACAAAGGGCAGTACTAGCAGCATCAGCAGAGGTATTTTTTTTATTATTGTCTGAAAAATTACCGGTTTTGCTTGAAATTTACCAAATCTAACACGCTACTGCAGAATTTAGCGGTTGCAAATTAGAGTACATTCCATGAACATGCCAACAACAGCGTGATTCTAATTACACATTCCTTGAAGATGCGTGCGACAGCGCACCACGTTGCTATCGGGCAGGCAACTCGTGCAGAGACAGAAACAAAAGAGGCCGCTACTGATTTGTCTGAAATTTTATTAAATTTCAGTCGCATTTCTAAGTACCACACACCAAAAAAAAGAGGCTGATGATCAGCACAATCGGAAGAAAAAATAGACAGTGCAGGCGAGCAGGACACAAATTCCACGTTCGTATTTACATGTTGGATAACAGGAAAAGTGCAGGATGAAAGTGAGCGAACTTACAGGAGGAGCAGTAATCAAATCCTACTATGTTCGCTGGCAATTCCAGCCTATAAGTCCCACTGGCTACGCAGAGAAATTGACAGACAAATCGAAGGACCAGACTTGCGCCGACGATACCGTGTCAAACGCACACCGTACCGACGCTCCAATCTAGACCTTATCGACCTCCCGGAAGCCGCTGCGGCCGCGGCGGCGGCGCGCGCTGACCACGGCACCGTCGCCGCATATGGAGGCCGCGTGGTTCCCGAGGAGCTCGGCCAGGAAGCCTCCCTTCTTCGCGCGCGCCTCGGGGCTGCTGGCCGCATCGGCCTCGGCCCTCTTCCGGCGGCGGCGCGCGTCCGCGCGGGCGCCGGCGCCAACGGTCTCCCTGCCGAGCAGCCGCTCCAGCTCCCGCGTGATCCACTCCACCTCGTGCACGTCCAGCAGCGTCGTCGGCTGCGCCGTCTTCGCCGCTGCCTTCTCCAGCTCCATGGCGAGGCGAGTCAGCGAGATGAGATTGACAGATTGTGGCTTGTGAGAGGAGGAAGTCAAGTCGGTGGAGGAGAGGAGGCGAGGATGGCATGCCTGCCGGTTGCTTAAAGTAAGGCGACGGGGGCGCAGAGGCTGACGGCGTGGGGCCGGCGGCATTCATGATCATGCCGCGCGAGGACGCGTGGTCAACTCCTCTGAGCTCCCCCAGTACGTAGTTATGGTTCCCGCGGGTCGTGCGTGCGTGGCAGTAGAGGGGAAGGAAACTCGCTGTTTTGGTTACACCGGCAAAGGAGGCGCCGTTGGTTCCTGCCCGTGCTCCTCGCACCGCCTGTTTCTTCTCTGTTTCTTGTTGCAAGTTGCAACAGACACTGCCGCGTGCAGCTGCGACCTCCGTTTGGCAAATTCAATTCAAATCCAGACAGACCTAGCGTCCGTACCGCCCTATGTGCGAGGAGTGCCAGCATTTGCAGGCATTCAGAGCCTCCAGTTCGTAAGAACCTACAATCAAATTTGAATGACAAGGGTTTTCGTGGATCGCAACCATCAGTTTGGATAAGTTATGGGAAGCACTCTGTCAAAGTTAAGGTTTGTTGCTACTGGCTGCATTGGTGGATGGTAGCTCGTACGATTGGTCGTTAGCTTAGCCGCATTCACGGGGAGACACGACGTGGTCAAGGGGTCCATTTGTGGGTTGTTTGTTTACAGCGTCTCAACGTGCAGACAGGTAAACACGACAGGCGCAATGATTGCATTACACTCCGAGATGGTTAATTTAACTCTTAATTCAGCCCAGTGGTGACTGCGCAGAACCGGCCGGCGCGCCAGACTCGATTGGTGCCATCAGCTCTCGCGCCATCGTCGCCGTGTGCGCTCCGAGTCAAACTACTGCACTACACCAGCAAGTGGTTGTGGAGTATTCTCGCAAACTGAAGAAAAAGAGAGGCAAGTAGTTGTACAGTATTAAAAAAAAAGGTAAATACCTCACTGGTGCTTGAACTTGCCTTGAATGTGCACTTTGATGCCTGAACTTGCAAAATACATTGAACTGGTTTCATAACTTGACATGGGCGTGCATATACGGTTCACATCTTGTTTTTACACGTCCATGACGCTGACTAGGCACGCCAGCAGGGCAGGGGACTTGTCATATGTCAGGGAAAATGGACAAGGCATGTGGCCTTGGTTTTTAAGGAAACCCTCTGAAATATATTTTTTCTTATAAAAAGGCCCTCAAAGAGAAACCGATTTACTGTAATGAAACTATATTAATTAATAATCTATTAATAGTTAAAACGGATCCAGGGTTCAAACCAGTAATTGAACTTGCTTCTTCACTTAATGCTTGCTTTCCGTCTTGCCTTTGCCGGAGGCATAGGTTGAGCTTTAGCAATAGCAGACAGTTAGGGAACCCAAGAAAGGAGGAGCGAGCTAAAGAAGGACTATTACTACCACCGAACCCAAGGCAAAGCGAAAGAAGGTAAACCGAACCACAGCTACCTATGAGTTCAGAGTGGCCAAGAGGATGAATAGGTATTCCGGGATGTGTGCATTCCACAATCCCTTAAGGAAGAGGTTCACTACAGCCTTGCTTGTTAATGGGTTTCTGACTTCACAGCAGAGTGCTAGACTAGGGATAAGCTGGATACTGACTTCTTTCCAAGAGCTCCATCAGCCCTGCTTAGCCATACATCAGCTCTACTCTTACTTCACCCTAAACGAAAGAAGACTTCCATATCCAAGTTTAGCTCAGACGTAGCTGCCTTCTTTTTGGGCGTGAAGAAGTGTCAAACCAAAATACCCAATAAGCATAAGCATTAGCTCTCCCTGAAAAGGAGGTGATCCAGCCGCA
This sequence comes from Triticum dicoccoides, assembly GCF_002162155.2. Lineage (NCBI taxonomy): Eukaryota > Viridiplantae > Streptophyta > Magnoliopsida > Poales > Poaceae > Triticum > Triticum dicoccoides. Next base: position 542,779,971 of record NC_041390.1, read on the forward strand.
CCTTCCAGTATGGCTACCTTGTTACGACTTCACTCCAGTCGCAAGCCTAGCCTTAGGCATCCCCCTCCTTACGGTTAAGGGTAATGACTTCAAACATGGCCAGCTCCTATAGTGTGACGGGCGGTGTGTACAAGGCCCGGGAACGGATTCACCGCCGTATGGCTGACCGGCGATTACTAGCGATTCCTGCTTCATGCAGGCGAGTTGCAGCCTGCAATCCGAACTGAGGACGGGTTTTTGGAGTTAGCTCACCCTCGCGAGATCGCGACCCTTTGTCCCGCCCATTGTAGCACGTGTGT